>NC_134694.1:105720432-106020432 GCF_050947455.1 Rhinoderma darwinii
TCTCCCTGGGGATCTTGCTCAGAATAAATGACATCTCTGAACTGGACAATCTCTCATTTACCACAGGTCCGGTCAGCCTAGCTCTCAAGTTCTTACGTGCTGCATTACTCAATAGGACCATTGGTCGGGGATCATTACGCTGTTTCGCAGTCACCTTAATGCGTGGTGGTAGGACATAAGGTGCACTGCGGACCCTTGATGTTACTGCTGCTGACCCTCTCTGAGTTGGCAAGACTGATGACTGTTTTGACAGATACAGCTCCATGGGAGATTGTTTCCTCACCCATGGGGCAGTGGTCCAGACCTTGGGTTCTTCTTTTGTTGCTGCGCAGGTGGCTACAGGTCTCGGTGGTGGTGATTTCAGCCTTAGGTATCGGCCAGATTCCTCTTTAGGCAGCAGGTTTTTTATACACTGCACGAAACCTCTTATAGCTGATGTAATAAATCCAATACAGCCAGTTTGCCCTTGATGTTTTTCAGGCTTTTGGCTGTATGGGGACCTCCGGAGACGTTGGAGATGTCTCCGGGGCTGGAGTTTTCCCCCAGTTGCAGCCATTTGGCTGCCTCTTCCACAACACCCTCAGATAAAGTGTTTGTGGAGAGTAGAAAACAGTAACAAAACAAACAATAAACAAATAAACAAATAAGAGCCCAGCCGGGCAAATGCCTGCTCTGCAGAAAGTACTCAGCGCTCCTCTCTCTCTCGATGCTTGCTTCGTACTGACCGTCCTTGCTGAGTATTCCGTGTCTCCAGGGCAACGCTTCTGTCATGTAATAAAGCTGTACACAGCACCGGGGTTCTAACTAGTGTTACCCACGGCAACAAAACAGATCCCAGCGCTCACTGTACAAGTGGAGGCCAGAAAATATAACTTTGGATGGATTGTCATGGACAATAGTAATGAATCCAATGTGTGTTTCTTCTATCGTCTGGGTTCATTGAGGAGCCGGCAGAGATGTTCTGGTTATAAAAGTCTAAATCTATAAATCTAGTTCATTCCCTTCTGACTATAGAGCATGCTGGGATCTGTAGTGCACATTACCTGTGCTGTAAACAGGTGCAACTGAATAAAAAAAAAACAGTTGGATTTTTTCTGTTGAGGGACATGGGAGAGACGTGATAGCGCTCCCAACCGCTGCTTCTCACTGATATATACTGGACATAGGTTGTAGGAGTGATGTGCACTGTGATCTTGTAAAGCTACCGAAAAACAGAGCTCCAATTGACTGAATATTGGACTTGTATTGGCAATCACATGTGGCTGGTGCATGTACTGGCCAACACACCGCAGACATCTACCGTGAAACAATATTCATCAGACCAGCTGAAAAATGAACTAAAAATATAGATCAGGCTGATCTCATATATTTGATGTGGTGATATCCAAATCTGCATGGATATTGGTCCTCTGTAGTTGAAACCATTGAATCAATCTTAGATTTGGCTTTGGAGAATTTTGAAGGTTTAATGTTCTTGGGAGACCCCTCACAAGTACCAGGTCTGAATCAGAGGGATGATTGTGATCTAGTGATTCACGTCTTATTTCTGTCAAGATTACAGATTTTGAGGAGATGGTTTGTAAAATAAAAAACCCTCCGGCAGTGATTGAATGGCAAAAGGCAGTATTTAGAGTGCTGCTCTAGGAAAGATCTTAACCCATCTTAATAGGTGGAGAGGCTGGATTGACCAACTGGATTCCAGGGATACATTTTTTGTCCTATTTTTTTGTCCTATGGCCCAATGTTTTGTGTTTGATATTTGAATTTTATAAAAGTGTATTTTTTTTCCCCTCTCCGCATCAGTAAAGGGATGGGTTCGGTATTGTATTTTCTTTTTGTTTGTCGTTTTGAATGAATTATGTTAATGAAAATGGTATGGAATAATAATATAAAAAAATAATAGTACAAAAGAAAATGTTACTCTTCTGCTGGGTCTGACATCGGGTGTGGAGAAACGCAACTGCAAACTGGACGGTACAGTGGCCGAGGCAACCATATGAAGCCCAGCAAGCATCGTGCACGTGTCCTATTCTAACTGATACAACCAGTGCCTGATACTTGCTGGACGTCATACGATTGCGCCAGCATCTGCGGTTGCTTCTCTCCACACCTGATGTCACACTTCTTTAATATGAAAGAAAATATTTTTTTCTGGGCAGATTTTCTAGACTGGATACAACTTTAACAAACATTTAATCCTGGATGCAAACAATGTTTTCATTCACGACAGCAAGCAAGGGTTTTTAAAATTGTGAAGAATGAAACATATCATAAAGTATATTAAAAAGTTGCATACTTTTACACAATACACTGATTAAAAAGGTTGTCTCGCCCTTTTTTATATACCCTATTACGGCTATGGAAGTGCGGCTACCGCTCAGGCTGACCTGTAATATTACATACATTATAAATTTACAGAGAATTGAACAAGACTGGATGTCTAAGACTGGACAAAGTTAAAGGGGTTATCTGAACTTTTTTTTTAAACAGCTACAAATGTTAAAAAACAAACAAAAACAATCTGTACTTACCTCTTTTTCCACCAATGATCGAGCACTGATGCTCCGGCAGTCCTCCCAGTCTTTGTTTACAAACATGTGACCACTGCAGCTAATCAGAGGCCTCACTGGTCACGTGCCGTATTCCTTGCTCCCATCACTGAACGGCGATGCCAGGGGTACAAAATGTGTTGGCTGAGGCCTCTAGTTGTGTTGTACTAATATGTAGGTACAACACTATATTTTATCCTGTAGAGGTTAAGGTTCTGCTGGTACCAGATTGTCCTTCTGTCGGATGGTGTCCACATCACTGAGGATTAAAGAGTTATTCCGGATAAATCCCACCCGGACTTCAAATCCAGGATAAGAAGAAGACACTTGTTTGGCGCAAGCCTTACAGATAGCGAGGAACGTTCTTACGATTTTAACAGCTTTTTATTTCAGTCTCACAAGGACGACGTGTTTTTGGGTACGCTGGACTTGCTCTTCAGGTCAAAAAAGAGAGACACATAGTGCATGGAAATATCAGACAAACATTTAAAGTAAAAAGTGTGCCAAAACTGCAGCGTTCAGCCGGTACCGCTCCTTCCATAGGGGAGTAAACGATCACTAAAAGGCGGAGTGCAAAGGTTACCAGATAAAAGTGTTCAGTGCGATTGTAACATTTAAGGTAACTAGACTTTTAAGAAACTTTTGATATGTCATAGCGACATGTCAGAAGTGAAGATTAGTGGAGATCTGAACACTGAGATCCCCACCGATCGCTAAAACGAAGCGGCAGAAGCTCGGGTGAGTGCTGTGCCATTTAGTTTGTGATTGGCTTTCCTCGGAGCGGTGTACAGGCTCATAGATTTACTATCCAATCAGAAACTATTTGGCACAGTGTTCACCTCAGCGCTTCTGCCTCTTTATTTGAGCGATCGGTTGGGGTCTCAGTGCTCGGACCACCAATGATATATATATATATATATATATATATAGTTTTCGTTTTCTCTCTTTTTGAAAGTTTTTCATTATTATGCTTTTTGTTGTTGTTTTTTTATTATTCCAAAACACTTCCATAGAAAATATATTTCTTTTTTATATATATATATATATACAGCACACAGACCAGAAAACAAAATGATACACAAGTAAACAAAATTACACAAGGGAGGGAGGGAAATACAGCCAAAAGAGGCCGACCACCGAGGTAAGTGGTCCTATATACCCTACCCCATTACCCTAAACACACCCCTTTCCCTACACTAACGCCCCTACCTAACTCTGACTCACTCAAGAGGAAGCGGGGGGGACTACCCACACCCTTAACGCCTTATTCGCAACAGTCCCTGGCTCAGCGGTTAGACACCTGTGAGCCTACTTTCACACTGCTGCCCCATTCCTGTTCAATAAGCACAGCTCGGGATAATCAGTAGGGGGTTACAGGGTTTGAACAACGATCCACTTTCAAATCGTAACCTTCTAAAATTTAGAACAAGTCACATCAAATTGTTCAAATGCTTTTTCAAGCTTCCTAAGTATCCTTTTTGCATTTTTTTTTGTATTCTGTTTCCCTCCCCTCAACAAATAGGATATATATTCCAGCCGGGCAAAGGAGGGCACACGTGACCACAGTTCTGTAGCTTCTTACTACAAATCCCATGATGCATTTCTATTTTTACTGCTCTCCCCACTGTCAGTGTTATAGCATACCCACGCTCAGTTTTCTCTTTGACAAGCAGATTGATAGCCAATGTAAGTGAACGGAAAACGTAATAGCAATGCATTACAAAAATTATGTATACTGCATTTTTATTTTATAGGATTAGGCCATTTTTAATGCTGGGATAACACCCTTAAAGGGGTTCTCCACTACCAGACAACTGATGACCTATCCACCGGATTTGTCATCAGTGTATGATCGGTGCAGATCTGACACCTGGACCCTGCATCGATCAGCTGCTCCAGCTGCCTGTGGACACCAGATGTCATTGCAGAATATGCAGCGTACGCAGCCGGAAGCAGTTGGCTCCATACATTGCATAGTTGGCCAAGCTTTAGAACTGCAGCTTGATAAGGAGCAGACCTGCAGTACTGCAGCTCGGCCGCTATTCTGTGACCAGAGCCAAGTACTTCCAGCATGGACGTCCGGTGCCCAGAGGAAGCCGGAGCAGCTGATCAGTGCAGGGTCCAGGTGTCGGATCCGGACCGATGATGCACTGATGACCTGTCGGGTGGAAAACCCCTTTAAGATTTATATAACATTATTATAAAATGACCATGCTAGCCGTCAGGCTCAGTGGCTCCAGTGCAACTGCAAAATCTTTACCCACTGCAACTACTCCACTGTATGGTGCCAATGGTCTAATGTGTCAGAGGGGCCTAGGTTCCCACAAGGTGTTGGCCCACTTTTGATTGCCAGCTCTGCTGTCTTTATATTTACGCCAACCACAGTTTACTATATTTGGAAGTGCATCCTACACTATACAGAAGACCTGAGATAAGAATATATGAAATGCTCGTAGTGAGAATTTATCAGACTTGTTCTAATCAAAGCTATGACAAAAAGAAATGTCAATAATGCTGAAGATAGTGACACATCCGCTCTATACAGAGGAGAACAGTGTAATAAACACAACGTTTCTCCATGTAAGGACACGGAGAAGTAACACAGACATTGGTTCAAAGTTCTCCAGTGCCGTCTGTATAAGACCAAATATAGCAATCATAAGCAGCCGTATTACCTTAAACGGCTCCCAACTTTATATGAACAGAGGTGTAAAGCTCACATAATAGTAATGCACAGCACACAAAAGTAATTTGTTCTTTATATATAAAGTATTATGATAGATATGTAATGAAATGATACATAAATCCATCAGTGCTTAAGGAACAGGTAGGTCCCCCGAAACGTTGCACAGGTGTGCTGGTGCTCATTCTAGGTAAACGGAAATGTCTTCACGCTGAACTCTGCTGAAAAACAATATGGACTATATATAGGTAAACCGCCATATGGACTATTGGTAAAACCGCATACTGATTGAATAGAAAAGTGATATATATGGATAGACTTGGTTATTATTGCATATGTATCGTAATACTTGCACTTATTACCTACAGTATAAAGAAGTGAAGCATTGAAATACTCGTCTGTGTCGTGCATTACTGTTTTGTGGATTTTGTTTGGAGGTGTAACTGGAGGGACCTTGGCTTTATTTACAAGACTTCTGGTACTTTACTTGGCCGCTGTTTATTGATATTTGAATGCTACAAGAGTAACTTGAGGCTACTGGGACCCAATGCAATTTCTGTAACAGGGCCCCCAACCTACCATGTGCCATTTATAACACTGGTGTCTTCTTATGTGGCAGAGGGTCCTTTAGGCCCCCTCAAGCACCAGGGCCAGTGTGTGCTTGCCATCTCTGCACCCTGTATAGCTACACCCCTGGTCATAGAATAAAAAAGAGACCAATGGGGCGGGGTGCAGTTGTAGCAGTATGTGGCTTGACTGGGGTACAAGCAGGGAGGCTAACATAATAAGTTTATGAGGTCTTAAGGACGGGGTTAACGCCAATAGGTGGAGAGGTTGATCACTGGTATAGATAAAACTATATAAAGGGTGTATAGTGGGTGGGCATATTAGTAGTGGAGCCAGGAGCTGAGAAGTTCCCAACCACCCCCTTTATTAGGTTAATTTGAGGTTGTTTTAGTCTTGCCAGCCTAGTGGGAAAAGGGGTCTTTGGAGGCAGAAAATAGGTGCATGTTGAAAGGGTGGTGCATCATAATTGAGCACAATTGGAGTACCAAGGAGCATATTTATTTAAATATGTGGTTGGTGTTCCTGGGTCAGTGTATGGCTTAGGGTAAACATCAGACTATGCTGCATTTACAACCGTAGGGGCAGGCCTGCATAACTGGGTAAGGGGGCGGGTTTACCTTGACAGCAGCAGCTTGGGGGATGTTGTGGCATCTGGAGAAGGCAGGAAAATCTATTTTCTCTATTGCTGAAGCCGTAAATACCCTTTTAAGCCAAGACACAATGGCCCTCATGTTCATGTTTCTAAATCACGCCTAGCAACTCAGATCAACGTATATATTGTGGATGTCCAGTCCATGTCTAGTTTCTCACAATGTTGATATTCTATAGTCTATCCTCCTCAGTTCTTTTGTTTTACTTGGCACCAGCACTCCACACATTTGAAAAAATACCCAGTTGATTTTAATTCAGGAGTGACTGTAATAGCAGGGGGTAGGGAGACGGACAAGTGAGCCCTAATCTACCCGCCACTCTGTCCCTGCCTACTTGCAACGACCCGCCCTAGGCGACGGGGTACAACTGGGCGGCGGTCCCTGCGCTCAGTAAGTGCACGACAAACACGACAAACATACAAAGGAACACAAGCAAGGAAAAGGGGCAGTTGCCCACGGCAACACCGTGAGCAACCAGAGTGGTGAACGAGCCGAGTCAAGCCAGGAGTGTGCGAGGTACAAAACGAAAAGCAGAAGAGTAGTCGGTAAGCCAGGGTCTGTATGGAGCAGGATCAAAAATAGCAGGAGCTGTAGCTGGGCCAGGAAACCACAAGGAAAGAATCACAAGCACCGAGGGACAGGAAGGGCAGGCTTAAATAGACCGAGGGCGGGAGCTAGCTGAGTCTGGCCAGGTTACGATAGGCTCTCCCACTCCTAAGCCTGCCAGCCTGGTGGAAGCAGGAGTCAGTCTCAGGGATGTATTCTCAGGTGCTGACTGATTAGTTCTGGGAGTTAACCCCGAAGCTGTGCCTGGCAGATCCTTTACAGTGACCTCATAAGTATTCCTGCTCTTGCTTGTGCTCTCAGTTGGCCACTGGGGGCGCATGGCAAGGTGAGCTCATTCCATCTGTTCACATGTTGTGGTGCTGTATGGTGGTGTCTGTTGCTGTAGTGCTGCAATTGTGGGGGGACGTGGCCCAGAGCCAAGGAGGCTTGGCACGGTCTGTTAGCATGGGTGCTTTTGGACCACTGGGTTGTTCCCTCTGCGGCGGTGGTGCTGTGGTAGGGGGGGCCATGTGGTGCTGCAGCCGATAGAGTAGGGACCCACTTTAAAGAGGTCGCCGTGAAGTGGCAAGTGGGCTTATACAGTTTGATCAAAATGTTTACAAAAAACCTCATGTTCATGTTTCTAAATCATGCCTAGCGGCTCAGATCAGCGTATTTATTGTGGATGTGCAGTCCATGTCTAGTTTCACACAATGTTGAAACAATGGCCCTTATGCCTAATGTCTGGCAGAGATAGATCTAGGAATATTTGGCATCCTCCCAATTGCTGTGTTGGTGAATGTGCGGCCGTAGAGCAGTGGTTATAAAAAATGTTGTGGTGCCGATGACCTAAAATATGCTACAACATTGTAAAGAATCTTTATACGCGTAACCATCACTAATAAAACACTGGTATCTCCAGGAAACTTTGGAAAAAAAAAGCCACAACTTGTATTATATAATGTTCAGCAAGGAGATTTACTTAACATATCATGGACCATGGACCACATTTGGATTGTTTTCCATCTGATTGACCAGGTTTCCAAAGGATCTTTTGGTGGACCCAGGCTCTGATACCATAATAAAGCCCAAAGGTCCAACAGAAGACAACCTCATTTGGAGATGACTTTGGAGCCAGTCACTTGTTACTTGGGTCTAGTTGATTCACAAATGCACATGTTCTTTATTGATGGAGGATGGGTCCTCAGAATTATTTCTGGGGTGCCCAGTCCAATAATGCGTATGACACACGGTGTGGTAAAAACGTTATACACTAGGTCTAAAACGAACACAATAGTAATTGAAATGGAATTATGAAAAGTTTTAACAAGAATACAAATATAATGTTGTCATCTCGGTTCCACGTAGAGCTGATAGGTTCTGGCTACAACTCCATTTTTCCCAGGTTCGGGGGTAATTTCAAGATCTTCTGGGGCTTTGTTGGATTTCAGGTTCAACTTCTGCAGTATGGTGGTCAATGTGAGGAAGATCTCCATGCGTGCTAACCCCTCTCCTAGACAGCTCCTCTTTCCTGTGGATAATAATATGGACAATGTTTTATCAATGGGCAGATCACAGGACTAAAATACCAGAGATAAGAAGTAAGTGACCGTGCTGTCACTCTTTCATTATCTATTTGACTCAATGATGTTTCAATCAGGGCACATGCAATATCTGCATTCATCTTCCAATTCATGTAATGTAGTTATTTTGCATTAAAAATACCACAAAACCGGCATAGGTAAATACACCCTAAACTGTGTCTCATCAACACAAGCGCATTTATAGCTGAAGGGAATTGTATTGTTACATGCCGATTATTCAAATGAATGGTGGACCATGTAATATATAGACGGGCAGGGTCTGCCAGAGCAAGAGATGCTCTACGTTAGCAGTTCTTCGCTCTGGATAATAAAAGGGGTCCCAAGCAAGAGACCTTCTCTATGATGTCCATATGCCCTGATACTGTATATGGAAATGGGTTGATTTATTGAGATAACACCTTTATAGATAAAATTCCACCAGTACTGGGCATGGCTGTCATGTTTCTCATACGCATAAGAATACGTGTAAGTAGAATACGTGTAAGTAGCCCTAGAGGAGGCTGGAGACGATCCTTAATTCCCATAAGACCTCAGAAATTATAACTCTGTAGGATTTCCAAAGGTCATGGAACTGTTTTTTTTTTATAAGTCTATGAATCCATCAAAACAGGTCAACAATTGGAATACAGCTGCTTATAGGTGGCATCCATTCAACAGATCCATTTTTTACTTCTTTTTTCTGTCTTTTTGTTTTCTTCAGACATCGTATATGTATATACCACAATACCTAATAGTGATCCAACACATATTTAATTCAATATACCTTTATTAGATCAAGAGTGAGAATGAGACAGTTGTTGTCATATTCATTACTATGAATTTATCAAATAAAGGTATATGGAATTAAATATGTAGTGGATTACTATTAGGTATTGTGGTATACATTTATAGGTATTGACCTTTGGCCTCATGCACATGACCGTAGCCACGTGATTTCCGGGTCGGCCGGCCACGTAGTGACAGCCGCGAGCCACCCGCATATCGCGTGCTGTGCACATGTCCGCGGCCATTATTTTCACGGTCGTGTGCATGGTCCCATAGGGATGAATGGGGCCGCAGTTCTCCTGTGGATTTTCGGGGCAATTGCGCCAGCAAAAGCACATTCATGTGCATGGGGCCTTAGAGTAAAATTCCATGGTTTGTACTAATATAAAAGACAAAGGTATTTTGATAGGTTTATATCGTATACGTATGTAAACTGTACAAACATATGAAAACCTATAACCATCCATTTGGATCCATCTGCCCTTGACTTCCATAAAGAAAGTATACTTTATCTTATTGTGCTACTGAAAAGTAAAGTAACCTATGCCTTTCAGTAAGCTTAAAAAAAAGTTATCTAGATAAAACTATTCCAAAAGAACACACACATTGGTAGGTTACATTAAAGACTGTGGTTTGATGTGAACAAAACTTTACCGGAGAATCCTACACAGTAGCAGTACTGGATTTATATCTCAGCAGCCTATAGGTGCAGATTGTATGGCACCTTACATTCTACCCATCAAGTAGTTCACACCTTAAGGGTATGTTTACACGCGCTAATTCCGGACGTAATTCGGGCGTTTTTGCCCCGAATTACGTCCGAAAAATGCGCCTCAATAGCGTTGACAAACATCTGCCCATTGAAAGCAATGGGCTGACGTTTGTCTGTTCACACGAGGCGTATATTTACGCGCCGCTGTCAAATAACGGCACGTAATTGGACGCCCGCCTCAAAGAAGTGACCTTTCACTTTTGGGGCGTAATTGGAGCCGTTATTCATTGACTTCAATGAAAAGCAGCGCCAATTACGTCCGTAATGGACGCGGCGTTCAAGCGCCTGCACATGCCGTTACGGCTGAAATTACGGGGATGTTTTCTCCTGAAAACATCCCCGTAATTTCAGCCGTTACGGACGCTGTCGTGTGAACATACCCTAAGTCACGTATGACTGCTTTCCTGCTGTTATAATGTAGAATATTTCAGTTCTCTTTTCATAACATCTTACCCTATCTGCAGCCTTCACCTTGTACCCCCCTGTGTGTCCTGCTCTTAGTCCTACAACACTGTCACTGCCTAATTAACATATACTATACATAAGTTGCATATGGATAAACAATGTTCCGTGTATTGATATCTTCCCCCAGCGCCGCCTTTAGGCACAGGCATGCTGTGTCTATGGATTAATCTGGCCCCATACAGTGGGTTATATTTATCAGTAAATCACAAGTTAAAGGGGTTGTCCGACAACCCAAAAAAAAAAAAAAAAAATACCCAAAATACTTTTAAAAAGGTTCCTTCATCATAAGCAATCGTTTCCACTCTCAAGACATTTTTTAGGGTTACTCGCTGAACCCCAATAATGCTGCAGACATGGTCTTCTCATTCCGGTTATGAGACGGGACTTGTGCCTACTCTTCCGGGCATCCACCGCTTTCCTCTCTGCCCAGGATTCCCTGCCCACCACTTGCCTCTGTTACTTTCTTCCCCTTAGTTCAGCCTGCGGATGCACAAAGATGCTCTTTTGGCGAGAGAGTCAGCCTCTCTTACGGTCATGTGATTGGTGATGCGCCGACACGCACAAAAGGGGAGAGTCCTCAGTCATGGGGGTCATGTTGGGGCATCATCAAGTAGGGGGAAATGGGGGAGCTTCGTCAGCAGTGACTGGTTTTGAATCTGCAATTCTGTTAAGAATTGAAAATTCAAGTCTATTAGTAAGTGCCTTCTAATCATATAACATAATGAATGGGTAGCCATTTTTGGTCTCCGGATAACCCCTATAAGAACTGGAGTAAGTTCTGAAAACTCTTGCAGGTGACTTGTATGGTATTTATAAAACAGAAATTATATTTCGGTGTAATTGCTCTTTAAGGATACCATGCAAATGTGGACCAACACAGACCAATGACCCTTATACTGTACATTAATATAAAGTCATTACCAATGGAAAATGGCAGGAAGGCTTCATTGCCCTTGAAAGATCCTTTTTCATCCAAAAAGTGGTTGGGATCAAATTGCTCTGGGTTCTTGAAATATTTAGGATCCTTTAGTACAAAAGTCAGCAATGGAGAAATCATTGTGTTCTAAAATAGTAATAATATAATTATTGACCAAAATGTAAAATGCTATATGGAAATATCATTTATTTCAGTTGGGTTAGATGAAGATTTTAATGAAAAAATACTCGACAGCTTGATACTGCCCAGTGTCAGGACTTTGTGTGTTTTCCCCTGGCGCAGACCGGTCCTGATGTGGCAGTCTGAGGGGATCCGAGAAGACGTAGGTGCGATGGGTAAAGATTTTTTTTTCATATGTCTGATCTAGAGGGGTCAGAACTTGGTGGGACTTAAAAGGGTTGTATGGGATTAGTAAAGCATAGTTGCTTTCTTCCAGAAGTGCTACTCCTATCCATAGGCTTTGCCTAGTATTGATGCTCATGCCATTTGACTTGAGCTGCAATACCAGACACAGCCTATGGATGAGTGTGGCGCTGTTTCTGGAAGAAAACAGCCATGCTTTGCTATTGCCATACAACCCCTTTATTGGTGCCTATTATGAACTATGCTAAATAAAATATCTAACAAAAATTGTATAACAACTTAAAACACAAAATATTTTTTGAAATACTCCAAATGCCTGACCTTGGTTAAAATCACTGACACACAGTGCATTAGGTTAGACTCACACATGCAGTTTTTAAAAAATTTGTGAGCATACAGACGAGTGAATACAAAAGAAAGAAGTCCTTCCTTTATAATTTTTCTTCCCTCCGTATCTACTCCTGGCTTTGGCTGAAAAAAAAACGCCGTCAAAAATCGCATGTGTGAATAAGTCTTTAACAATGGGCATCTCACTAAGGGCTTGTACAGGAGTAGGAAAAATACATGGCTACTTTCTTTAAAAAAAACAAAAAACAGTGCCACACCTGTCTACAGGTTCTGTGTGATATATAGCAGCTCAGCCATATTCACCTCAATGGGGTTGAGCTGCAATACCAGACAAAACCCATGGACCAGTGTGGCACCGTGTTTTTCTAATCCTATACAACCACTTTAATATCTCAATCTTCTGACCTTTGGGAGGTTGTACCCTCTAAACACTGTGTCCTCGCTAGTGGCGTGTGGAATGGCCAGGGGTGAGATATCAGCAAATCTCTGGATCTCATCAATGACAGCCTCTGTATATGGCATCTTGGCGCGGTCCTCCATTGAAGGACATCGACTCTGTCCAACCACATCGTCAATCTCCTCCTGTATCTTCCCTGTGCAAGCACATACATTGTATTTCAATACAATTCATTTTGAATGTTATTTTATTACTTTTTTTTTTCAATTTATTTGTATTATATATTTTTACTACTAAGCTAATGTTTTAAACTATTTTTAAAGTTAAATTGTATCTGTCAGCTTAATATTCTGCTCAGTGTAAAGGCATATTACAGCTAAAAGTCTGTGATCCTATTAGCCAAACCGGCACAACATTTTTTTGTCATGTTTGGTTGACAGGAGCACTGAAAGAATACAGTGGACTCGTAGTTATGAGTCCAATGTATTCATGAGGGGAGAGCACCCCCCCCCCCCTGTTCCTCTCTGCGGTGACTGACAGACTTCTGCGTATATGCACGTATCCACAGCAGCCTGTCAATCACCGGCTTGAAGGGCGCGGGGAGGTAGGAAGAGCGCTCCCCTCATTAACACAGTGCTCTAATTAGCCAAACGGCAGAAAATTTTTTTATACCTACTAGGAGCACACAAGCTTTAAAATCATGTTGCAATGCCTTTAAATCTGTATATTTCACGCTACTGTGTACTATGTACATAATGTTATGTTTCCATCTATGTATTATATTATGCTTATTTTGGGTTTGGGTGTGCTGTGTACCCTGGTTGACCATGGTGATGGAGGACTGACGGGCTATCTTACCCGACTGGGCCAACAGTCCTTGCCATCATTGCAGAAGAAGGTGCCAAGCATCAGTGCGGGCCCGCACAGAGTCTAGCACTGATGTAGGGGCAAACATTGTGGCACTATGCGCCAGGACCCTTCTTAGGAGGGACCAGAGGAAGCTAGAGAGGACACATATAGGGAGACTTGGCTCCATTTAGGAATAGTGCAGCTAGACCATGTTTAGTCCTGTTGGGCTTGTAATTGGGCCCTGTAACTTGGGACCCTGGAGCTACAGTGTATCCAGTTGGGCCCTCATTTAGACTATCGTGAGGCTGGCGGTGAGCTGTGAAGAGTAGCGACGATAAACAGAGAGGAGAGGTACAGAGCCATCATAAGACTGTTGGTAAAAAAATCTCGAATGTAAATCGGCCAAAAAATGACTTTGTGCTCCCATCAAAGACAAGATTTGCTGCTAATTTTAATAGAATTGCCTAAGGGTAGGCTTTCTTTCCCAGAAACAGCGCCACTCTTATCCATGGGATGTGTCTAGAATTGCAGCTCATCCCCATTAAATCGAACAAATTACAATACCAGATACAGCCCATGGGCAAGAGTGACACTGTTTCTGGGAAAGAAAGAGAGACCAATTTTTATTTAATCTGCACAGTGAAGGGTCCATGATAAGATTTGACATAAAGATGGTAATTGCTTACTTGTCACATCTGTGTGTTTGAGGAGGATGAGGAAGGCATGTTTTAGGGTTGTGCTGGTAGTTTCTATTCCAGCAAAAAAAAGATCTATTACTGTCCCAAATAAGTTGTCAAAAATGAATTCACTTCTTGGATGGTCTTTCTCCTGTAGATATCAATGTCAAATTTAGTCTTATTGAATCTACTCTACAGAAATATGTAGCTGATGTATAGCTCGGTGGATATGGACAACTCTACCTCCTCCATCTTTATCAGGAAGCTGTCAATGAAGTCCCGGGAACAGTTCATATCAATTGTCTTCTTATGGCTTTCCACAGACTCCAGAACAAATGCTTTCAATTTTGCAAGATTTTGAAAGACCTTCTGATGAGGACGAGGGATATGAGAAAGGGTTTTTGGGAAGACATTAAGAAGCTGTGGAAAGAAATGCATTTTAATGCTTTGAAGAGGTCCTAAACCATATAAAAGCAATACACATTTGCACAGCAATACACATTTGCGATGTCTATTAACAATCCCGACACTTCGGTAACGTTTGTGTGGCGTGGGACTTAATGACAGCAAAAGTTGTCATTTACAGCGTGATCTCGTGAGATCACGCTTGCTGTCATTAACTCCCATACAAACGTTACCGAAGTGTCGGGATTGTGAATAGACATTGTGTCCTGGCTGGAAGCGATGTCTATTCACTCTCAAGACACTTTAGTAATGTTAATGTGTGAGTAAGTGACAGCACATCATAATCTAGCAAGATCACTATGTGCTGAATACATGAATGGAGAGAAGTGTATGACGTTGATTGGTCAGCGTCATACACTCCTCTTTACAACGCCCACTTGGTCAAAAGCTAAAAAACGCCCAGTAGGGAATTAAGAAAGTCATTAGCATAAATCTAAAATAGGTCATAACAAAATTGATTGTTTTTCTAAATAAAAAACACTGCTGTAATCTACATTACAGCGCCGATCACATCATGTACAATATAGGCCACTTATTTTGTGGTGACAGAGCCTCTTTAAAGTGTAACTAAACTTTAGGAAAAACGTTTGACATGTCATAATTTCAGCCGATCAGAATCTCACACACAGCGCTCACTTTAATGCTTCTGCCACTGTGTTTTAGCGATCGGTGGCATTCTCAGTGCTCAGACCCCCACCAATCAAAGCTTCTGACATTTCACTGTAACATGTCAAAACTTTTTTTTAAAGTTTAGTTACGACGTTCTAAAGGTCCTCTTACACGGCCCAACGTGGGCCACGTAAACGAGTGACTATCAACAAGACAGCTCATTGATTGGAGCTCATTTTTGCTCCTTTCACAAGGAGCTATGAATAAGGACGAGCACTCATTACTACGATCACTCATCCCCATACACTTCTATCATGTCGGCAGCACGTCTCCCTGTTAACATAGGGAGATGAGTTGCCAACAACGATAGTATTTTCGGCATTTAAAACAATACAATCAGCCGATGAACGAGCGTTTGCTCTTTCATTGGCTTATCTTGGCCCTGTTTAAACAAGGCAATTACCAGGATCGAGTGTTCTGTGACTGCTCGTTTGACTAATAATTGGCCGGTGTAAAAGTGCCCTAAGTTCGCATACATCTCCTAGTTCAGGAGCAAGTCTTATCAGAAGATACACAAAGAATACAAACATTCTACTTACAATACCCCATGGAGAAGCAAGAGTAAGGAAGAGTTCCTTTAGTAAGTAGAGCAAAGTCCTGAACTTCTCATCCTCATAATCAAAACGTTCTCCAAACACAATCGAGCAGATGACATTGGAGACAGCCAGACGTAGCAGATCAGTTGGATCTATAGGGTTATCTATGAAGACACTAGGATTAAGCCTGAAATCTTAGTTCAAGGTGATTTAAAGTTCTTTACTTATAGCCATGGGAGTAGCAGAGAGAGTGTGCAGAGGTAGCAGTCCAACTCAAGTTTTAGGCCGGGTTCCCACGTAGCGTAAACTCTGCAGAATTTCTCCAACAGAATTGTGTGCGTAAATTCCACAGCATTTACAGTAGCAGCAAAGTGGATGAGATTTAGAAAAAAACACAAAATAAACGTTAAAAATAGACCTGCGGTGCAGAACTTCGTTCCATGGCATGTCAATTTATTCTGCGTCTTTATTGATTTTTCTGTTGCTGGGTTTCCCCATTAAATTCAATGGGGATGCAAAACCCGCAAAAGAAAGCCAAGTGTTGCGACTTTTGCGCCATAATCGCAGTGATCACGCCACAAAAGTCGCAACTCCGGAAAAAAAAAATCATACTTACCCAGAACTACCTCCTTCTTATTGCAGTCTGGCCTCCTGGGATGACGTTTCATCCCATGTGACCGAGGCCGGGGCGGACGTCAAAGGAGGGGGTAAGTATGAGAGCTTTTCTTTTTTTCGGAAATTCCGTCCGAAAAACCGTGACAACCAAACCAATTTTTCGGACGGAAAATGCTGCATGATTTTTACACAGTTTATCCGACCCGTGGGAAGTCGGCCTAAGGCCTTATTCACATGAGCGTTGAATACGTCCGTGTGAAGGCCGTTGAAACAATGGCCATCACACGGACTCATGTTTTTCAATTTTGAAGGGTCCATTGAAAAATAGAACCTGTCCTATTTTGTTCCGTTTTCCCAGATCCCTCCATAGGCTCAAGTTTATGGGGATTCGTTAAAACGGGACAAGCACGGGGGCACCTCGGACATGAAAATCTTCACGCTTTTCACCTCCGAGTTTGCCCACTCTCGTGTGAATCTGGCCTAAGGCAGATTTTGATGCAGATTTCTATAGGAAAAGCCTGAAGTGTATTCAAAAGCAATGGAAAATATAAAGGATGAACTTACACTTCTATCTCCTGGATCCTCTTCTGGATTTGGCTAAAAAAATCTGCAACAAAATCTGCAATAAATACGCGATGTGTGAATCCAGCCTAAAGGCCTCTCTATTACTTAAGACACCAGTTTTATAATGGTCAGATGGGGGAATCTGTCACAGATCTTAATTTGGGGACCAGTAGCTTCGAGTACCCCATTGCTCACAACGGAGTCTCCATCTAAACCTGTGTTATTTATAAGACTTCTCTAAGATAACACAGGTGATTTAATGTAAAATATGGTTATAGATTGAGATATAACTTTAGGTATTAAAATAAATTTTTGAGAGCTCACTCACCTCCATTTTTCCTGAATTCCTCCCCTAGGCATTGGGCCTCTTCCTGGATTCTTTCCTCAATACCTCTTTTCCCCATCCCAAAATTCCTCAGTGTGGTGAGTGAAAATCGACGCAACAATTTCCAGCGCTCCCCATTGGTCAGCATCACACCTTTTTGTTGATAACAATAAAAGTGTTAAATGTCCAGTAAGATAAGTAGCTCTCTAGTGCCACCTATAGCTGACTACCGTGTAAGTCAATTACCGCCTCTATAGAGTACCTCCCCAGAGCATGTACATATGGCATCTCACACAGTCAACCAGTACCTTAAGGCCCTTTTATACCGGGCAATGATCGGGTAAACGAGCGTTCCCGATAATTGTCCTGTGTAAACAGGGAGACTCGCTGCCAACATGATACACATGTGTGGGGATGAGCGATTGGAGTAACGAGCGCTCATCCCCATACTAGCTCCTTGTAAAAAGAGCAAATGATTGCCGATAAACAAACTGTCTCGTTGATCGGCGCTCTTGTACTGGCAAAAATGGGCTGGTGTAAAAGGACCTTAACTCTGTATAGTGCTGTCTACAGATGGTTTGGCTGATAACGTGGCTCATGTTTTAAAGGGGTTGACTGGCGTTTGAAATAAGGGTTTGTTCTTTCCCCAGAAACAGCGCCCCTCTTGTCCATAGACCGTGTCTGGGATTGCAGCTCATTCCCTATCAAGGGAACCGGATTGAGCTATAATACCGGACACAGCCCATGGTTGAGTGGCACTATTTCTGGAAAAAAAACAACCCTTTTTTCTGATCCTGGAAACCCCTTTAGGGCTCTATAAAGGGTTGCACTAGAAAGACAGTCTTGCTTCTGGTGAAGAATTACTTTGTATACTTTTCCCAGGGAGGATTGACCTAATGATTCCTAACTAGCTGTATCTCTACAGTCTCTGTAGCCATAAACTTTAATAGAGAGCACCATGTGTATTCCTGGTCACCCCTCCTATGTGTGGTTGGAATAGTGTGTTTGGGTACTAGAGGTAGTATGGGAGCCTTCACCAATGTTAATCCGACCCTGAGGGCACTGGAATCTCTTTATCTGGAAAATCTTTTGTAGTCCATAAATATAGACACAATAAGAGCCCCATTAGTGAGTGGGACCAATGTGATTCAATAAACTTCAGTTTCGTGTACTGCACAATGTTATTGGCTTGAATGGGTTCTCCCATGAGAGACATTTATGACATGTCCACAGAATATGTCATGAATGTCAGATAGATACGGGTCCCACCTCTGGGACCTGCACCTAACTCCAGAACGCTCTGTGTTGCGGCTAAATTAGGTGAATTCCGACCATGAAAACGGTCAGATGGTCGTGAGTTACGAAAACAATGTAGCTATCTGAGCTACGTAGTTTCCGTAAGTCCCATAGTAGTGAATGGTAGTTACGGAAACAGCGTAGCGCGTGTGCTACGCTGCTTCCGTAACTGCCATTCACTACTATGGGAGTTACAGAAACAGCGTAGAAACAGGGGTCTGGTGGTGTTGGGGAGGGGTAGGGGGGCCCAAGCTGAATTCTTTCACCAGGGCCCATGAGACTTTAGCTACGCCCCTGAGTGGCAAGAACCTTTAATTTTACTTTTTCAATGATTTTTCAAAGGCTTGTATTGTGTGATATCACGCTGCAGCAAGTTATCAGAGTCAAGATAAACTTGGCTACATCTGTACATTGTTATTGCTGTTGTTATTTTTATTATCATCATTTTTATACATAATTAAACTTACCACAATTTTTGAATGCAAATTGACTTAAATCTGTGACAGCTCTTGCGCTGAAAATATCACCGTGATCCACTAAGGCCTCTTTTACACATTCATACCCAGCTAAGATCACCATTGGGTCATTAGCCAAATAGATGGTGAACACTGGCCCATACTTCTCACTCATCTAGAATGACATAAGAAACAATACCGTGGGAGCAGAGACCAAGATCTTTGTACAGAGAAACAAAACAAAAACAGCGCAAATATAATAAAATAGTACATTATTTTTGTCAGCCATCCCATGCGGTTGGGTTAGGTAGCCAAGATTTAACCCTGAATTCTTTTACTAGTTTGCCTATAAATTAAGAAGTCCAAATAATGTTGTGGTTATGACCAATAATGGGTTAATATATTGGTAATTTTAGTGTCTATGGCAATAGAATGAACTGAGTGCCTGTCAGATGACAGCCGCTTCCTCTATTCTTTTCTGGTTTTGATACAGAGACACACAAATTACCAGTACGACAGCTCGGTAGTGGCCAAATTAATAAGAAAAGATTGATTTATGGATTAAAGAAACATTCCAGGCTACTCAGGGCTTCATACAGCACTAAGTGCAGTTGCACACGACTGAGTGCCACTCGGGCTGTTTTTCACGGCATCCGAGTGGCACCCGATTGTTTTCACGGACCCATTCACTTTAGCGGGTTAATCACGGACGCGACTTTCCAATACGTGGAAAGATAGGACATGTCTTATCTTTCCACGGATCACAGACGTGATCCGGCCGGCACAGACTGTTGTGTGCATGAGGCATAAAGAGAGGGCCATGTGTGTACCTTCCCTTCAGGTTCTGTACTAGACATAACACAATGTACCATTTCTGCCTGGAGTGTTCATTTAAAGGGTAACTAAACATTCAACAAACTTCTGACATGTAATAGTGACATGTCAGAAGTTTTGATTGGTGAGCGCTCAGCCGCTTCGTGTCTGTTCGGCTTTTTGTGGAAAGTCGATGTATCGGAGTACAGGCTCATAGACTTTCTATTGAGCCCGTACACCGCTACATTGATTTCCCCGAAAAAGCCGAACAGAAACTAAGCGGCTGAGCGCTCACACAAGCACTTCTGCCACTTCGTTTTAGCAATTGGTGGGGGTCTCAGTGCTCGGACCACCACCAATGAAAACTTCTGACATGTCACTATGACATGTCAGAAGTTTGTTGAACAATTAGTTACCCTTTAAGTATCCCTACAAGAACCTTCACGTTTTGCAGGTTCTTGAGCTTAAATCGAAATGGTAGTGCATTGTTAGGATTGTTATCATAAGTACTTACCTTCACCAAGGACTTTGGCATTTCACTGGCACCTGTATGTAGCATAGTGCCCATTAAAGGCAGAGGGGTTGGCCCGGGGGGCAAGTTCTTTCTCCTCAATGTCCTCCTCCATTGCAAGATATACAGGACGAGACTGACACAGATGGCCAGTAGAAGAGTCCCTGATACTCCCAGATCCATCTCCAGGTCAGAAAGGCAGTCTAAGTGCAGGAAGTGTTCTATATAACTGTCATACTGATAAATACATACATATACTGAGAGCAAACAGGTTCCTTTATCTCCTTCCTCTCACGGGAGTCCAATGTGCATGAAATTTAAGTAAGATATAGAGGAGAGAATTAGATCACCCGCTCAGCAAGATCTAGGCTATTACATTCTGTATATAGCAAAATGATGAGTTCAGCACAGCCATAAGCCGACGATTATATGTGGAGTCCTCAACGGATTGTGCAATATAATTCTACATAATTTACTCCTTAAAGTTATCTTCTTTTAAGTATGATTATCGTGAATTCATTCATGTGTGAGTCCTACACTTTTGAGAAACATGGGCGTAAAATGTGAAGCAAGAATGGCTACACCACCAGTTTTCTGTCATAGAGATCCATGTAGGTGTTAGGAATTGGACAGAAGTAGAAAAACAAAGATACTTTCTTCCAAAAACAATGACACACACCAGCCATTTTCTAATCCTGGACAACCCCTTTAAAGAGGCTCTGTCACCAGATTTTGCAACCCCTATCTGCTATTGCAGCAGATAGGCGCTGCAATGTAGATTACAGTAACGTTTTTATTTTAAAAAAACGAGCATTTTTGGCCAAGTTATGACCATTTTTGTATTTATGCAAATGAGGCTTGCAAAAGTCCAAGTGGGTGTGTTTAAAGTAAAAGTCCAAGTGGGCGTGTATTATGTGCGTACATCGGGGCGTGTTTACTACTTTTACAAGCTGGGCGTTCTGACGAGAAGTATCATCCACTTCTCTTCAGAACGCCCAGCTTCTGGCAGTGCAGACACAGCCGTGTTCTCAAGAGATCACGCTGTGACGTCACTCACAGGTCCTGCATCGTGTCGGACGAGCGAGGACACATCGGCACCAGAGGCTACAGTTGATTCTGCAGCAGCATCAGCGTTTGCAGGTAAGTCGATGTAGCTACTTACCTGCAAACGCTGATGCTGCTGCAGAATCAACTGTAGCCTCTGGTGCCGATGTGGCCGACACGATGCAGGACCTGGGGCAGGAAGTGAGTGACGTCACAGCGTGATCTCTCGAGAACACGCTGTGTGTCTGTGCACTGCCAGAAGCTGGGCGTTCTGAAGAGAAGTGGATGATACTTCTCGTCGGAACGCGCAGCTAGTAAAAGTAGTAAACATGCCCCGATGTACGCACATAATACACGCCCACTTGGACTTTTACTTTAAACACGCCCACTTGGACTTTTGCAAGCCTCATTTGCATAAATACAAAAATGGTCATAACTTGGCCAAAAATGCCAAAAATAAAAACGTTACTGTAATCTACATTGCAGCGCCGATCTGCTGCAATAGCAGATAGGGGTTGCAAAATCTGGTGACAGAGCCTCTTTAAAGCCTTCTTCACCCAAAAAAATTTTCTGCTTTTTTTTTTCTTTTTGCTGAAATCAGGTGTTTTTCATTCCTTTTCTTTCACCAGCATTTATTGTGGCATTTTTTTTCTATTCATTATATTTGTAAAATGCATTTTTTTTTCTGGCGTTTGAGTTCTGCAGAAAAGTCAGCCTTTTTTTTTTATTCTCGGCTCTTCTCCGCAGGGGAAAATCCACCTCAAAATCAGCTTAATTTGGTGCCGATTTTCTGCGGATTCTGGAATCCCATCCGTGTGGTCATACCATAAGTGCGCCCCTGTGTCTATACAGACCATTGTACCATCAGAGGATGATGGAATGGTATGCAGACTGTGCTCTCAAACAGGGCAGGAGCTTTGACCCAGGTTAAAGTAAGATTGTCTTTCAATACCACCAACACTCTCTGAGGGAGTTCCAAGAGAATAGTGATGCAGGCCTACTAAGAGAGTCAACAACCTGACAAGTACTGTACCACTGTTGGAGACTTGTGCCATTAACTATACACTTGTGTTATTCGTCTAGATCAACATAGGTGTTGACTTCCAGTCAAAACTTGCTAGAAATATAATTGTCGCCATTGTAGGTTGGGGCTATCAGCACAGCTTCATTCCCGTACTGCTTTCTCCTTCTAATACAACCAATGTGTGATATCCTCTTCCTTGCGCTAACACAGGCACTGAAACTGAGTAGTGTATGAGCCCCCTCCCCTCTTCCCCAGCAGTGTGCTTTTCTCCCTATCTACATTGTGATATCTATCTACCCTCTGTGGCTTCTCTCCCCCTCCCCTTGTAGATTCTGCCGATCTATAGCTTGCTCTGCTGTATACAATCTCATCCCTTTTCTGCTGCTATCTCTAAGTCTCTGTTCACATCGTCCGTTAATAATGGAAGCCGCAATTTAGTGCTTGATCCATCACATGATTCCCGCCAAAGTGTTTGTAGTTTTGATGGGGAAAAATAGCAAAGCATGCCTTCCAAAATATCTATTACCGTCTGGTTTACAGAAACAATTTGCAGGGTTTATGTTTCAGCAGATTAGGAAGGTTCTCAAAGCCTCTAGCCTTATCCAGAAGCAGTGATGAACGAAGCGAGTCTTTGAAGTAAGATTGTAATATGCCCTCTCAGTCACTCCACTCCTGCTTTTATTGCTCATAATAAGACTTTCTGAGAGATCTAATTCTTAATTTACTTTTTTTAAATCATGTCACTAAATCCTAAGAGTGGAAGCTTCTGTCATCTTGTGCTATGGTGTCTCTAATTATTATTTTTTTTCAGTTCTACTACTGTACATAAAAAGTAAATAGGTCGGACATTAACTTACAGGGCAGCTACCTATAGGTGGCACTAAATAAACTGATTTATTTCTTCTGGAGAGAGCTAATTTGCATATGTTTTCCCAAGGAGCATTGCCTGTAAGACTCCCTACACCAGCTGGCTCTCCGCAAGGAGAACCAGTACACCCCGCTAGCAGAAAAAAGGGCATTTCACCCAGTGAACCTGTACCCTGCTGTGTACTGATGAGTAGCAAGAATTCTGATACAAGTGGGTGTCTCTGGTTTGACTGATATCCCTAGTCATGTTTCAAGGCTTTTTAATGGTTTGGCCATTATAAGTTAGCTGCAATACCTAATGGTGGCACTAGAGAGAGGCCGTTTTCTTTCTTGTAGAAAAGAGGTAATAAACATGAAAAGTGAATAGGATGCAAACATGTTGGGTTCAGCACTGTTGATCTTCTAATCTGCAAGTACAAATATTACAATGTAAACATGTACAGTACTATGAATGTACGCTATTCAGTTTGGAGTTTGAATAAAGGTCTTGCGTCTACATAAAAAAATCACATAGGTACTGTATGTTTGCTGATAGATTTGGACTCTGGCTGCTATACCGCATTGGAAATTATTATTGGGTGTTTTCAAACCAGTTTCACCATAGGAATTGTGTTTTTCTATTTGCTTCTGCTGGGTAAATGTTGACCGTGTAGAGAGCACAGAACCTCCCAGGCAAGTGCAGCTGAGGTCAGTGTAGGAAGAAAATATCCACATTAGATTAAAAGGACCTGCTGTTCTCTGACAGCCGATCCCTTCTTTGTCATCAGTGTAACCATTGTGTCACAGTTTTTGAAGGTCACAGTAGGGTTGAGGGATGACAGTGACACCCAGAGCAGTTCCAAACAATCTTTTTTCCCGGCCTTGTCTTAGACATATTAAGAATTAGGAAAATGGTGCGCATATAATTGAAGGTAGCCACTTTCTATAGATAATAGCTTGCCACAGTTCAACATCATATATCAAGGCAGGAATTGGTACCGCATCTCGTTAACTAAGGGAGGGAGGGTGGATTAAATGAGTTTATATGTTAAATTGAAGCATATGTATTGAGTATTTTTGTAAGTTTGCAAGTAAAGAAAAAAAATAAAGGCAGGAATAAGGAAACGTTGTACTGGGCTTCTATGAGTTGGTGAAGAAGACTTTAAAATACAATCATGATAATAAATCGTTCTCTTAATGAACTGATGAGGAGAAGAGGATAGGATAAATTGGGCATTGGTAGACTACCAATAAATCGAGAGCTAATAGTTGATCTCTGCAGTTCCTAAGTAGATCACCGAAGCCTTACTTTGTCTTGAACTTAAAGGTGTAGTGTAGCTAAAGTATTGGACCAAATGCACTAATAATTGGTTAGTCCATCGGAAGGGATCTGGTTTTGCTTCAGTTACAATACTGACTGACTGATGCTACAGATATTCTATGTTTTTGTATTACAGTATTGCCCTACTTCACCTTGTTTGGTGACCATTTCCCAAACAGCGCAAGAAAGAACCATGCATAAAGATTTGTTTTAACAAAGAACAAATTTTATTACATATGCGGACGGAAAACATTGCACACAGTATACAGAGCAAAATATGTGGTACTATGGTAATATTAAGTAATTACAGATGAGACTTGTAACGTCCGCGGTCGCGGACCGTCATCCTCACTCACCCCTCAACAGCCATGACTACAGACCTGTGTGTTCTTCTAGGAGACGCCAGCACTCATGGCCGTCGTTCCTGGCCTTAAAGGGCCAGCATGCGCACATGAAAATTATTACAAATTATCCCCAGATCATCCTGGACTATAAAAATGGTTCTGCCCTTTCACACCTTGCCTGAGCATTGTTGAGTATTCCCATGTTAGTCTTAGCAAATTGTCCCTTAGTCGTATCCTGTTCGCAGTGTTCCAGTGCCCTGCTACCTGTATCCCATGCTGTGTTTGTTCCTGAGCCTTATCTAGTGTTGAAGTCATGTTGTGCCATCTGCCACTCCTACTGTCAAACATCATAGACTTTATAGACTGTTGTTTGGCCAGCTGCTTCACCGCTACAGCGGTGAGGCCTAGTGGGTCCACATACCCACATATCGTGACAAGACTTAGGCCTCATATACATGGCAGAACCGGTAGGCACTCCGTGTGCCACCTTATGTTGATATTCTCCCCTAGAAACAATGCAATGGAGCATGCCACTTTTTGTCAAATTCATATGGGAGGCTTACTAAGATAAAGTAGGGTTCATAGACTGCTAGACGCAAAGATTGTACGGAGCCATAATATGCTCACGGGAATGAGGCGACTTAGCAAACAGCAGCAAAGAACAAAGAGTTTGGTACAGTAAAAATTTATATCAAAATACAAATGGCCAATATGTGAATTAAATCTGAGATTATATAGATCCATATTTTTTATCAATATACTATAACAAAATGATACCAACATTTTTTCATTTTTGTACATTTGTTTTTCATTTTAAGGTAAATGTAAAGGTCCTTGATCAAGTTACCAAAGTATAGAAGACCTCCTCAGCGAGGAACAACGTACATCTGATATGATCGAGGTCTTGAGGCATTGGTGTTGGGTTCAGGTGTAATTTCCAAGTGTTTTCTATCCACTGTGGGCTTCAATGTAAACTTTTGTAGCATTGTAGTTAGGAAAAGGAAAAGCTCCATGCGAGCCAGGCCTTCTCCCATACACATGCGTTTTCCTAAGGAGACATTATCATCATTAATAGTATACTGTCATTGGAGATGATACTAGACTTACCAAGTTAGGCTCTGTTTACATTTACGTTATTAGGTTTCCTCCAGGGTAAGGTCTCAATCAGACGGCAATAATTAGCCACATTTTAGCGTCTGTATTACGGCTGCAAGTCCTGGCACGACCACAAGTTTTATGACCTGAACTAACAGCATCATAGGGATCTATGATGAATCTGATGTTAGCTCTGGTCATTAGACCCACGGTCCGGCCGGGACTTACAGCCCTAATTCAGACACTATAATGTGGCCGCATTATGGCCGTCTGAATAAGGTCTTATTCTGACCCAATTACGCTTTGAATGGCTACTGTGCTGTTCTTGTTGTCAAAAATACTAGAACCCCGACAGAAACCTGATGGACCTGTATATGAGACAATGGGATCCATCAAGATTTATTGGCATCTGTTTGAAAGCAAAACCAGCATAGCTATCATTGCTTAGTTATAAATTGAAGCCTCGTCGCTAGTGTGGACAGAGCCTAATTCTCTGATGAAAATTACCATTTTATTTATTCGTTTATTTTTTACATTTCGGGGAAATCCGCAGCAGAGATCCACAGTTGAAACTTGGATTTCTGCTGTGGATTTGCATGCGGATTTGCAAGTGAACTTGATTGAATTTCATGCAGCAGAATATAAAATTTTTGGGCCAGTCATTCTTCTGTGCAGATATTTAATAGAACATGTGAATTGGGCATAAAAAAGTGTATTCACATGCATTGCAGGATGAATTGCTACTAATTCTGTGCGTTATTTTACCTGCAGAAAATGGCATGAACGCATCATTTTTCTTAAAGCCACCATTTTCATCCAAAAAATGTCCAGGATCAAACTCGTCTGGGTTCTTGAAATGTTTGGGGTCTTTTAGGACAGAAGTCAGGATTGGAAACACCAAAGTGCCCTAAAAATAAATGTATCAAATATGTAAAGTACCAAAAAAATGGATACGTGTTCTTCCGTTAATAAGCATAAAGGGGCTGTAAAGCACCACTCTTGTCCAAGGGTTGTGTCTGGTATTGTTGCTCTGCCCCATTTAAGTGAATGAGGCCAAGTTGCAATACCATATACTAAAAAATACTTTAGTAGGAAACGTTTCTGTTGTGCTTGAGGACAGAGCAACTAACTTGCAGAAATTAAATGTGAAGCTGCAGCTATGATCCTAAATCCATAGAGCCAGTTAGGGTAGGACTTGCCCACCAGAGACCCAGAGGATCCTCCGATGGACCTAGGCTCTGACACAATATTGGGCCTTAAAGGTCCAGCAGAAGACAGCCTCATTTGAAACTCTTTGGAGTCAAACCTTTGCCACTAGGGTCTATTTCTTCTGGGATGTTTCACAAATTACCTCTTACAACCTGTTGATGTCCTTTGTATACAATGATAAAAACAAAGACTGTGATGAAATGAAAAAGTGGACATGTAAATGTTCTATATATAGATGGAGGGTGGGCCCTCAGAATCATCTCCTCTGGTGGACCCAAGTATCCCCAGTCCGACGCTGGAGCCAGTGGAGGAAATTGCACAAATGAACAATGAAGTATCACCTTCAGTCATTGATCCTTAGAAGAGTCTTGAATGGGACAATCTGAGACAATGGAGTATATGATCAGTAAGGAGCAAGATTATAGTCCTTACTGATGGTCCTTTATTGTTCACCTGTGCAAGTTGCAGATCCAGACATAGTCCATAGATAAGAGTGACGCTGTTTCTGGAAAAAACGTATAATTATTTCCTAATCTTAGAAAAGAGAAACATTGCAATTGAGTCAAGTTGTTGAGAAGATCAGCTTACCTTTGGAATATGGTAGCCCCTGAAGGTTGTGTCTCTGCTTGTCGAATGACCCAGACCTGCGGGGACAATATCTGCAAATCTCTGGATCTCGTGGATTACAGCTTCTGTATAGGGCATCTTACTCTTGTCTTCTATTGATGGACATCGATCTCTGCCTATTACATTATCAATCTCCTTGTGTATCCTGTCTGAAATACACAAAAGGAAATGTCATAGAGGATATACTATATACACAGTTCAGCCATAACATTAAAACCACTAACAAGTGACGTAAATAACATTGATGATCTGGTTACAATGGCGCCTGACAATGGGTGGGATTTATTAAGCAGCAAGTGAAGAGTCAGTTCTTGAAGATGATGTGTTGGAAGCAGAAAAAATGGACAATTGGGACCTACACAATATTATGGAGGTGGTGCTGATCGGTGTATGTAGTTTAATTGTTTACTTTGTATATATAATTGTATCACCTTGCATTTCTGGATATTTCATCAGGATAAGGAAGCCATATCTGACTGTCACACTTGTAGTCTCTGTCCCAGCAAAGAACAAGTCAACAACTGTCTCCTGTAGGTTTTCCTCATGAAATTCTGTATTTGGATTTTTTTTCTCCTGAAAAAATGTTCTATATTTTAATTGTTAACCATGAAAAAATACTACACCCATCACCATTGGTAGAAGTAGCAAGAATGATATATAAAACTCACGCCAAATACAGTTGTGGCAACACAACGTCCAAAAACATTTTCAGTTTGGACTGTAAATTGGTCTAGGTTTTGTCTACAAACGCACCTCTTTCATCCTTATAAGGAAGCAATCTATAAAGTCCCGGGGACAATTCTCGTCCAGGGTGTCTAGATGGGCTCTCATCTCCTCCATCACAAAGTCTTTCAGCTTTTGAAAATGTAGGAAGATTTTCTGGTGAGGGCCTGGAATGTAAGTCATCAACTTTGGGAAAATGTTAAGTACCTAAATTGAAAATAAAACTTGAATAGTAAAATATTTGCAAAGACAATATATATTTATTGGCTGCATTTCAAATTTAGTGGAAATCTTTTTTGTAAAATGTCTATTTTTTTTAGTGAAGATCCAATGTAATATTTTGTTAAACTTTTTGCAAAGTCTGAATTATAAAGCTCATGTCCATATAGAATATTGTTAACTCTTCATACGTACTTTCTTTACATTTTTGTTGAACTATCCTTACCTATCCACCAAAATGTTACGTTTTTCTAGCCTGCTCATATTTACAATGCTAAACTTTAGCTAATTTTGGCATCCAATTGAGTAAGTGGTTATGTATCATAGTGGAGGCCGATGTGGCAACTATAGGTCTATTTTAAGGAAGGGAACTTGGAGGTTGGTCCTATCCTCTTTGCTATTGCCTAGTGAGAACCTATGCAGGACTCCTTACTACAGAGAAACTGCACTATAAGCAAATAAGCGGGTGGGGAAATGTCCCAAGGGTCACAAAAAAGGCATGGAGGGGGAAAATACAGTAGGTCCTTATGTCCTGGGTGGCAAAATCCAGCACCGTAACAGGGGTGCAATTTGATCTTTGCTACGGGGCCCTATCTCTTCTATGTACGGCACTGGTCAGTGGTGTCTTTTATGATCCGGGCCCTGGAAATATCCAACTTGGATAAACAGAAGATACTGCCTCCATTATTAGGCCAACTTGTATGAAACTAATTTTCAGAGAAAATACATACAAATGGAAGAACATTGACTTAAAGAGGCTCTGTCACCGCATTATAAGAGGCCTATATTGTACATAATCTGATCGGCGCTGTAATGTAGATTACAGCAGTGTTTTTTTAATTAGAAACATTTTTGACGGAGTTATGACCTATATTACCTTTATTCTAATGAGTTTCTTAATGAACAACTGGGCATGTTTTACTTTTTGGCTAAGTGGGCGTTGTACAGAGGAGTGTATGACGCTGACCAATCAGCGACCAATCAGCGTCATACACTTCTCCCCATTCATTTACTCTGCAGATAGCGATATAGCTATATCCCTATGTGCAGCCACATAAACACACTATAACGTTACTCAAGTGTCCTGACAGTGAATATACATTACCTCCAGCCAGGACGTGATGTGTATTCAGAATCCTGACACTTCGCTAATACAATCCCGACACTACAGCACAGCAAGCGTAATTTCGTTTGAAATGACAGTTTACAGCGTAATCTCGCGAGATTACGCTTGCTGTGCTGTAGTGTCGGGATTGTATTAGCGAAATGTCAGGATTCTGAATACACATCACGTCCTGGCTGGAGGTAATGTATATTCATTGTCACTGCAGTAACGTTATAGTGTGTTTATGTGACTGCACATAGCGATATAGCTATATCGCTATGTGCTGTGTAAATAAATGGTGAGAAGTGTATGACGCTGATTGGTCACTGATTGGTCAGCGTCATACACTCCTCTGTACAACGCCCACTTGGTCATATAGTAAAACACGCCCAGTTGTCCATTGAGAAACTCATTAGCATAAAGCTAAAATCGGTCATAACTCCGTCAAAAATGATCGTTTTTCTAAATAAAAAACACTGCTGTGATCTACATTACAGCACCGATCACATCATGTACAAGATAGGCCACTTATAATGTGGTGACAGAGACTCTTTAAGTGATCACAAAACATTAGATCTTAATTCTTGATTTTGGACTGTAACTATGATTTTGTAAGTTCTATAATTTACCTGTCCCCAACCACTGTTGAACTGTTCGACAAAATCTTGAAGATGTGACAGGAGAGACAGGAATCTCTTGTCTTCATAGTCAAATCTCTCACCAAACACAATGGAGCAAATAACGTTAGAAACAGCGGGTCGCAATAGATAAGTTGGATCAATTGGAGTGTCTGTAATTAGTGATAAAGAACTAGTAAGAGACTATTTCCAGTCACAGCTGCAACAGAAGTGTACGGTGCCGTACCTGTAATATAAGAAAATGCTGCAGCGACGTACGCCACGGCCCCATCAATCAGCTGATCGGTGGGGGTGTCTGGAAGTCGAACCCCCATGATCTGATAATGATGGTCTATAACTGCAGCCATAAAATGGTTAAGTGGCAGGGATCTGTGGTCCCTCCGATTCCGGCTGTTGGAGTGAGAGTGCAGCTTTCATCAGACAGCGACACACCCGCTCCAGGGCGGCACAAGACTCCCATGCAGCAATTTTTCTACAGCGCCATTAAAAGGTGTCGCTGTGGAATAAGGCCCCCTTAATGACTGCAGTAAAAATGGGTATTGACGGTATTTAGGGGGTAATGAAACTTTCTAAGTTATATTCTGTCATCTAGCATCCGATAATATGGGACTTCTATACCACTTTTATCTGTGCCCCCCCCCCCCCTATTCCATACACCATCTGACTGTCCAATGATGCAGAATATCTGATAATCCTTATACCTATCAGATCTCATCGATGCCAGATGAAAGACATTTCTATTTCATTCCACATGGGTTGCACCTTTTCCAGACTCTACAATAGCAAATATTTCTAGTTTTGCAGTGATACATCCCCCGCTCGAGAAAACTTTAGTGACACGCCCGATGGTAAATCTAAGGGCTCATGCACACATCACTTATATTCTTCAGTGAGCTATCCTTTTTTTAACAGATAGCTCACTGACTGATTAATTTCGATGGGGCCATACACACGTTTTGCTTTTTTTTTGCGGATCCGTGTGCCCGGTCCGCAAAACTTAGTGAAGGTCCTATTCCTGCCAGTTTTTGCGGATCAGTCTCGCCCATTCTACTCAATGGTATGTTAAAAAAAAAATGACCACACACGGAAACCATGTGTGTGCGGTTCGTGTTTTGCGGTTCCGTGTTTTTCGGCCGTATAAGGCCTCATGCACACGACCGTGATCGTAATTACGACTCGTAATTATGAGCACGGCCGGCCACGGGCAGCCGGCCGCTTTTGCGAGCCGTGCTCCCATGATAAAGCATAGCAGCACAGCCCGTAAAATGAAAAAATAGAACATGTTCTATTTTTTTAACGGCACGGGCACCTTCCCGTGAGAAAACGGGAAGGTACCCGTGACTAACAGAAGTCTATGGACCCGTTATTGCGGGTCGTAATTACGACCCGCAATAACGGGTGTTTTTACGGTCATGTGCATGAGGCCTAAAAGGTCATGGATGTGAGCATGAGGCCGAATGGGTAGCCTGGTGGCTTAAAATTTTGCACTGCAGTTTTGAGTTTAAATGTGAACAGTCAAAATCAGCAGGAAGACTCAATCATCTTTCTTGGGTTTCCTCTGGCCCATCCTGTCTTTTCCGAACCTGCAGATTTTTCATGCATTATGTAAGCCAAAACCAGAATTGGATCCATGAGAGCAGACCTATAAGGCCTTCCTTTATATATTTAGTCTGTTTAGGTTCCGTTCCTGGTTTTGGCTTAAAAAATCCATGCAAAATCTGCAACAAATCTGCACTGTGTGAACCCACCCTAAAAGTAATGGCAAATAAATAGCTTGTCACCTTTTGTTCAGAAACAGATAAAACTGATTCTGATTTTTAACAAATTGACCAAACGTTGTAATTTTAGAGGAAATTCATATACGGTAATAACATTGCATTATCTGGAAAATGTATAACAATTTTACAAAACATCCAGGCTGTGCCTCTAGGGGGCAGGCTTTCAGCGGTGGCTTTTTATCTGCACAATTTGCATGTCAAAGTTATTACTTTTTTTTATCAGCAAAGACAAATGAGCAAATTCCATGACCTGACACGACGTGCTCAATGTCCTGTTCATAACGTTTAGCCCTACTAAGGTTGCGTGTTTGTACTGTGAGATATGATATTGTGAACCTAGATCTGCCCAACAAGTTTTGCAACATAGAGCAGAGTTGCTAGGGATTTGCCGTTATATAATACACTCACACATTGCTTTGTCATACAACTTTTTAACAAGACAAAAAAGGTAGTCCGAAACTTGTTGCTCTCCAGCTGTTGCAAAACCTCAACTCCCAGCATGTCCTGGTCCTAACCTTTACCCAACTTGATTTGCTAACGCCTTCTCTATAGCAGTGGTCTCCAACCTGTGGCTTACCGGTTGTTGCAATACTACAATTGCCAGCATACTCTGTTATGCATGAATTCCTTTGCTCTATACCTACCTTTCGTTTTCATAAATCTCTCAGTAAGACACTGGGCTTCTTCTTGGATTCTCTCTTCAATGCTCCTTTTTCCCATTCCAAAATCTCTCAAAGTCATAAGAGAAAATCGACGTAGTGTTTTCCACCTTTCTCCATTGCTCATAATGACCCCTAAAAGTAGAAAAATTGGGCTTATTGGCTTCTAATTTTAGTAGATCTTAATAACTCTTATAAAACCACCCCAGTCAGCAATGAAAATCATGCTACCATGTTGTTAGTGGTGATGTAACATTAATACATACGTTATGAATTGCAAAGCTCTTGGGCCCACTGCAAAATCTGTAACAGGGCCCCCCCCCCCCACCTAAACTACCATGTGCCATTTTAATAATGATATCTTTTGATAGGCCTTTGAGCCCCCTCAGGCTCCAGGATCCGGGGGTGACTTCTACCTCTATATCCCCTAAAGCTACGCTTTTGATATATAATGATCTAAACTGGGAATCTTCTATGGCCAGACAAAACAGAATTTGTAAGTCTACATTTATCATGTGATGTATTTCTGGACTTCTTTCGTCACTAATTGTTTGGGTCAAGCTCAAGTTCTGCAACCTCCATATTTTCACAAGAGAGAAGAGACCCTAGAAACCCGAATTCCCTATACATGATATTAAGGTTACATTAAAGGGGTACAGTATTCCCATCTTAGACATCTATGGCATATCCACAGGACATGACATAAATGTCTGCTAGATATGAGTCCCACCTCTGGGAACCGCACCTATCTCCAGCAATGTTCCCTCTAAACCTTTGCAGCTACTTAGTGGAGCAGTTATGAAGCTGGGCAATGTCCCGTCAAAGGTGGACGAGTAAAAAAAAAAAACCCACTTAATTTCACATATTAATACATCTTTAGTAGGACTATTGTGAGACAAATGGGGGATTAACACTTTAAGGATTAAAAAAATTTTTTTGGGGGTTTTTCCTCCTCACATCCAATGAGCAATAACTTTTTGAAATGTTTCCGTCTTTGTAGCCATATGAGGGCTTGTTTTTTGCGGGTCGACTATTTTTCAATGGCACTATTTTAGGATACATATAACTTACTGATTTACTAGTAAATAGCATTTTATCTTTATTTTATGGGTCGGTATGATTAGGGTAGCACCAAATATGTATCTTTTTTTATGTTTCACTACTTTTTCACAATAATAGCACATTTTATGGCGTCGCATTCCAAGATGGAACGTCGCGTTGATGTAGCCGTATGTGGGCTTGCTTTTTGCGGGACGAGTCATATTTGTTAATATAATTATTTTGGGGTACGCATAGATTATTGATCAGCTTTTAATATTTTCTCTAGGAGTGGGAAATGGGAAAAAAGCAATTCTGTCGTTGATTTTTGCATTTTTTTACGTTGTACACAGTATAAATAACATGTTAACTTTATTACACGTGTCATTACAATTGTGAGGATACCCTATATGTTTATTTTTTTAACGATTTTACAAAATGAAACCACCTCTTCTATTAATACTTTTTCTTTTTTTGAAAAAGCTTTATTAAACTTCTTTTGAGGAATGTTTTAGTCCCACCAGGGGATTTCACAATGCGATCCTTTGATCGCTTCTATAATTGTATAATAAAGTATTATTTCCTGTCAGTACTAAACTGGATGTGGGTATGCCATAAATCTCTAAGACCCCATGCACACGACCGTGCATGTAATCACGGTCCGTGATTACGGCTGTGGACAGTCATCCGCATTTGCGGATTATAAAGTATGGGAGCACGATCCGTAAAATAAAAAAATAGGACATGTCCAATTTTTTACAGATGCTTTCTACGGCCCGGACACCTTCCGTAAATATACGTGAAGGTGTCCTTGAGCCGTATAAATGAATGGAACCATATTTTGATCTGCAATTACGGTCCGTAATTGCGGACTAAAATTACGGTCATGTGCATTGGGCCTAAAATGGGAATAAGACTATCAGATAAATGTTTGCTATGTTGGACTATGTTGACCTCTTTGCCCAATTTTTGGCAACTTTTCAAACCCTTGACGCACGGGATCGTGCCGGTACGTCATGGTGCGGGGATTGAAGTATGGAGCGGGCTAAGTGCTCCACACGCTGCAGGGGTCAGCTGTGTATTATAGGCTGTGTATTACATGCTGTAAAAAGGACAATACACTGCAATACATTAAGAAAAGAGCTCCCTCTTTTGGGTAAACCACCAATAATAAGCTATATAAAACAAGGCGAGGAATATAAGGGGAGAAGAAGGGCAAAAACTTTTAATAGTTTTATTTAATTAAAATACCGGCAAGAGCAGACATGTATTGCCTATTAGGAGAGAATAATATGGCTAATCCCATAGGTTGAGTTACCCTAATATTTCACAGATAATATTAGCGTCCCAAGCTCTAACACTCCCGGCTCGCTGCTAACTGCAGTATGAACCAGAACAGAATATGTACATATATATATATATATATATATATATATATATATATATATATATATATATATATATATATCAAGCGCAGCGCCGTGTTGTCACTGCCTCCCTGTTTTCAACAAGTTGGCTAGCTGGATTGGAATTACCAGCTTGCCACTCTGAAATTCTGTTACAGCCGACACCTCAGCCTCCCAAGTTTCGGCCACAACAACCCGCTGCTGGAGGAGAAACTATCTCCCCGTCGCAATGGTCTGGGTGCGTGGCGGGGCCCCCAGAAGAAGCCGACTGGTGTCAGTTTTAAAGAGAATTATATGCCAAGTGACCAGTTGTCTATGAGCCAGTGGACTTTAATCACCCCCTCAATTAACTAATACACAACCATATTCTTTAGAAGCCTCTAGAAGGTTTCTGGATCCCATATTGACAAATTGTCAGGGCCTCTTTTTACATATCCCAACGTCCATCGTGTACCCCATGTTGTACTTTTACTGAAGCCTGAAGACTATTCTCACTCCCACACACAGTGGCCATTGTATTTTCTTATCTGTGGGTCTCAAAACACATATTTGGTTGGTCACTGGGAAAGGGGAAAACAGGAGACAAATCGAGGCTTGTGTATTATAAATTTCATTAAATAAATTGGGCCTATTTTTGCACAATATTGCTCATTAAATAGGACTTGTCCATTAAGTATAAGGGACATTGTACAAGTCGTGGGGGATGACTTCTGAGCAGCAGGTGAGGTTGAGCCCCTTAATGGTCTGGGTGTCTGACAGCAATATCACTTGTACTCTCCTGATGGCAGCCCTGACCATAAACATTACATTATAGCACACGATTTTACGATTGTAAATAATTGTTACAAGTTTGTGGATAAAAACGATTGGTTGTGACCAATAGGAATCTGCTTCCCTTCTTCAGAATTTTTCTCGGTCATAAGAGGTAGACATTACAATCCTAGGATTTTCTTTACTAGTGTATGAGAAAAATACATTTGTTTAGTGTATATTTCTTTTAGGAATAGTGTTATGCTCATTTTATAGGGGTGTAGCTGGTATGGGGGGTGGTAACGGGGGCATATATGCCAGGCCGGTGCCAAAAAACTATTTGCCTTGGCCAGGGTACTTAGATACAGGGCTAGGGATGCAAACTGAATCTTTGCTATGGGTGAAGGTATAATACTGCGTCATTTAGTGGTCAAAGCTTTACGTCTATGGCCAGCTTGATAAACTTTAGGTCTCATTCACACAGTGTATCAGATAAGCATTTTTCCTTTCTATACTCTTTTTACCAAAACTGTGAACGGTTTCTAGCAGAGAGAAGAAGGATTTTCTTTATTTCTGCAAAGTTTTTGGTCAATAAATTATATGAAAGGGAACAGAAGCCTAAAAGAAACATTCTATATATGCATGTATGTCTTACCATAACCCTTAAAAAACAGATTCACTGATTCCAATTGTCCTCTATCACTGAACACATCACTGTGGTCAACCAGTGCCTCCTTTACTGCATCATAACCAATAAGCATGATTCCACGTTCGTTGGAAAGGTAGATGGTGTACACAGGTCCATACTTCTCACCCAGCTATATTGAAACATAAAAAAAATGTGATATAGAATATTATTTGACATGGAGCATTCATATCATTATATTATTACCAGATTATTATAGACTAATACGAAGTGTGAAGAGGTGAATATTTAGGTGGCACCTGAAGGCTTCTAGAGTGGAACTGTGTTGCATTTTCTATGGAATAGGATTGGTAAGACACCAAAGAAGTCCTGAAGCCAAGAGTGTGAAGACATGGTATGAGTAGAGGGACGGCAGAAAATCATGGGCAGAGCAGAGGTTATATATGTATGGAGGAACCAGGCTGGAGAAATGTCAATGGTTGCATTTTGAGTTGTACCCGCTTGGTGATTGCCAGCCAATGAAGGAACTGATAGAGTGTGATGGCTTTCGAAGAGTGGAGTGTTGTCGTACGAAGAGGAAGAGGGAATTTGTCAGCTGGAGGAGTTGAGTAAAGACTGGAAATACACTAGTATTTAGAAAAGAGGTCCCCAACCATATCTTGCTTGGGAGCCACTTTTAATTATTACAAGTGGTTTTGGGCGACACTGGGTATTAAAAGGGGCAACGTCTATTGAAGATTTGGCCAGTCATATGGCTCTTATGCTAGTGTTAATGTTTAGTGATATGGTTTTGACCCCAGTGGCAAATTTTAGCAATAATATGACAGACCTGGTGTCAGTAGGGTAGTATTTAGAGTTGCCACCAGCTGGAGAGGCACATACAGGGGGTCACTGGTTGGGGAACTCTAATTTAACATAAACATAACACTAAGTAGTTTTTTCTAGCAGATCATTAATAGCTTCTTAACCCTTTCATGACCGAGGGTATCCAGGTAAAATTTTCCATTTCTGATATCCACTTTTTTAAATGACAATATCTTTGCAACCGCTTTGAATATTTGAACTTTTTTAACTTTGTTTTTTACAAGACACATGAGGCTTTCATATTCTAGATTTGTTTAATTAATTCCATGTTTTTTATTTTTATTATGAGCAGACAAATCACCAAAAATTGAAAAAAAAACAACACTTTTTGTAATTTTTCCCACTTCAGTTTTTTTTTATTAATAGCACAATTGAATAAACCTATACCAAAATATGTGAACTTACTTCTCTGGAGTAATATAATATCTGAATTGTGCTTCTAAACCACTGCCAGGGCATGTTATCATGGCAAAAAGTAAAGTGGTACATTCTCACTTTTAAGGGGCTTTTCTCGCATGGTTAATTCTATGTCACCATATTGTCGATGCAATGTGTGTGCAATAATTACGCCATAATAGGCCCAAAAATTACACTATTAAACAAAATAGACATTTCAAGGTATTCAGCAATCAGTATATTTTAAATCTGGCTAAGCTAATTTTTCCCCTCCTTTAGCTAATTACTAAAGGGGCATGGGGATTTTTTTAAATATTTTTAGCTATATGTATATATATATTTATATATATATATATATATATATATATATATATATATATATATATATATATATATATATATATATATATATATATATATATATATATATATATACTGTTGCAGCTCTGTTAACAGTTAGTCTTCTTCTCTCTCCTGGATCGCTTTGAAGGGAGAGTGAAGAAGGTTAAAAGTTCACAGCTGCTCGAAAAGTTTGTTTGGCAAACAAACTTTACAATGATCAAAATGATTGGACAGTCACGGTTATCATCAGCTCCTAATCCGCCTAGATAATGAGCTTACTGGTTTCTTTATCTCTTGGCAGAAGCTGTGTACCAAGGGAGAAGGTGGGGGAAGGTGTCGGCACACGGACGAGAGAGCCAGGGGACAGAAAACGACAGACTGCTTCATTGTGAGCAGCGCTGCACTTACAAGCTTTGTTTCATAAAAAAAAACATTTTTTTTTTAAATTAACTAAGTGGAAGAGGTGTCGGCACTTGTAGAGAGAGCCGACACATCGATTAGTGCTGAGCTGCTCACAGTGAAGCAGCTTTGCACTCATTAAAACCCGATGCACACTGCAAACGTCTATATACTTAGTAACTGCACGGGGCATCGACAGTTAGAAGGCATATAGCCATATGGCAGTCGTGAAGGGGTTAAACATATTTTCTTCAAAAATATCTATACATTTTTATAATCAGATGATCGTTATTATAAGTATCTAGTTCCAGACTGACCGTGTTTGCTTTAGTCCTTATCTAGTTTATATTTTTGACATGCATTATACACATTCACCCATGTTATTTTCAATAGCATATTTATCTGCCAATCTAATACAGTAATTTTCGAAGAAAAACCAACATTAGATACTGAATGTAAAGCTATATTAAGGCGTAAAGTACATACCTTAACTAAAGACTGTGGTAGTTCGGAAGTGCCGATCTGAAAAATGTTTCCCAGGCCAGGTAGAGGTGTAGGTCCTGGAGGTAGGTTCTTCTGTTTTATCTTCTTCCACCATTTTATGAGATAAATTAAGAGAGTAACTCCAGTAGTTACGAAAAGGGTCACGGCAATATTCATTCCTATGCTGCAGCCAAGTCAATGTCACATAAGGTACACAATATCTCTGTACTTTGTCCTTCTGTATTTATTTCTGGTTAGGAAAAGGTGAGGCTTGGAACGACATCCCAAACAGCATGTGATCGCTGAGAAGGGGTTGGTTGAGTTTGAGGTTGGCACAGAATTACAGTTGCATTCCATAATAGATTGTAAAGACTGTTGATAAGTATAATAGAGATATTAAATATCCCATGTAAGTAAAAGTGTGTTTTCAGCATTTCCGAATAATGTGGCTAGAGATTGTTCAGAAGTAGGTTAGAGGCTAGTGCATGAGTATTACAATGTAGGAAAAGTATGGAGTCGATGAACCTCCAAGTATTCTTTCAAAGGGTTGAATATAATTCAGATATTCCTTGAGGAGGTTCTCCGAAGGTCGACAAATACCCAAGATAAAGACGTTTATTGTTCATTTCAGAAGCTTAGTAAGAGAATGTAAATTTTATAGGAGGGTATTTTCACCTTTCAATCTTCATTCTGATGGACTTATATTTCCAAATGCCTATAAGACACCTCTGGTTGGCAGGATATCTCAATATCCTCTTTATGTTAGTGGTGGCACTGGAATAATCAAGGTCCGATCTAGGTCTAGGACAGAAGGAAATACTGGTATAATCACAGCATTTTCCAACATCTATAAAAAAACATTTTGCGCAATATTGTGAACTACCGATTGTCAGAAGTGGTTGACTATCATGGGCATGTTCATTTAGGTTCAAATGGAATCGATTGTGTAGCACTCCAACAAGGTCCAGTGAAAAATCTGTCGTTTTATTTGCCCATGTTTAAAGCCAAGTGACATTTCGGTTCCACCATGGAACTTTTTTCAAGCAAAGGGATACTTGTGAACTGAGTATTTAAGACATGTGAACAAACTACATCATGAGTAATAATTAAAACAAAAGGCTCATGGACCCCGGTGCAAAAATTCAGCTTGGGCCCCCCAGCCCCCGAACAACTTCTTTTTATGGCCAATGGCAGAGACCCGCCCGTTATCTTAAGCTACATCTCTGGGTCTCTAAAGTGACCAATCGATGCAGCACTAGCAGGTATAGATGTGGCTAGTGTCTTAAGAGATCAGGGGCACAAGCCCCAAGACATATGTTTTGACCCCCCAAAACAACAAAAACACAGCTATGCCACAGGATAGGAGTAGGTAGAGCGGTTTAGGAGGCAGTATCAAACATGATAGTAGTAGATACAGCAGCTCAACATACAGTATCACACATGGGAGATTTAGATACAGCGGCTCAGAAGACAGTATCCCACATAATAGGATTACATACAGTGGCTTAGCAGACAGTATTACATTAGAGGCTTAGATACAGTGGCTCAGTATATAGTATCACACGAGAGGCTTAGAAACAACGGCTCAGTAGACAGTATCCCATGATCCGCTTAGATACAGCAGCTCAGTAGACAGTGTTACACGACAGGCTTACATACAGCGGCTCAGCAGACAGTATCCCACGAGAGGCTAAGATACAAGGGCTCAGTAGACAGTATCCCAAGAGAGGCTTAGATACAGTGGCTCAGTAGACAATGTTACACCAGAGGCTTAGATACAGCGGCTCAGTAGACAGTGTTACATGAGAGGCTTAGATACAGTGCTCAGTAGACAGTATCCCATGAGAGGCTTAGATAGTGGCTCAGTAGACAGTATCCCACGAGAGGCTTAGATACAGCGGCTCAGTAGACAATATTACACGAGAGGCTTAAATACAGCAGCTGAGTAGACAGTATCACTCAAGAGGATGAGATACAGTGGCTCAGCAGACAGTATCCATATACTTACCCTCCTCGCTCCTATCGGGTTATCTTCATCTCCGGCACAGCGCTGGGTTCTGACACCATTCAGCTTTAGGACGTTATGTGCACCAAGTATACAATTTACGGACACTGAACGGCGTCAGGACCCAGCACTGTGCCTGGAGCTGAAGAGGACCCGATTTAAGAGCGAGGACGGTAATTATATTCAGGAGTTATAGTAGTAACAGTGGCTTGTGTAGCTTCACCTATTAGGAACTACAGAGGTCCCAGTTACTTCAGTAACTGCTGACAGACAGTGTGCAGGGTCATGGGCAGCGGATTTTGCTGTGAGAATGTTGTTAATCCGCAAAAAATCCTTGCCAAAATCTACACGTGTCACACGCAAACTTTGCCACAGATTTGTTGCAAGTCCAATGCAAAGGGTGAAATCTGCTGTGGAACTCTGCAGCAATTCTGCAATATAAAAGGCATGTTGTGGATTAAAAAAATCTACAGCCTGCCCCGATTTCCACAGTATACTTGGGGTTTTAAACATATAAACATGAAAGTACACCATGTTCACTCAGCACGGCTTTGCCATAGGCAAAATACGGCTTAGATATTTTTTAGAAAAGTTTTGGCAGAAATCTGCATCTTAAAGGGAATCTGTTATCAGAAGTTCAATATTTTTTTTTACACTACTAATAACTTTATTAAACTTTTTTTTACACATCTTGTTAGCCCCCCTAGGGGACTTGAACCAGTGATCGTTAGGTCACTAGTACAATACACTGCAATACTAATGTATTGCAGTATATTGTCATTTGTACAGGCTTCTGTTAAGCCCTGCCAGAGGCAGAGCTTAACAGAGGCAGACAGAAGGCAGAACCGAGGTCCTTCATTAGGCCCCTGGGCTGCCATGACAACCATCGCGCCTCCCCCATTGTGAGGGCTCCGAAGAGATGTCGGAGGGGGTCGCCCCTCTTTTCAACACCTCCGATGCTGCGGTCGCAATTGACCGCAGCATTTGAGGAGTTAAACGGCCAGGAACAGCACGATCCCTGTTCTTGGACATTATTTCCGGGTGTCAGCTGTAATACACAGCTGACACCCTACTTTTCTATGACGCTTATCACGTATATGTATGTGATAATGCGTCAAGAGGTTAAATTAGTACAGGAGGGAATGAAGACAATGAGATGGAAAGGGGAAGCTGCTCCTTTATTTGTCCGGAGTGCTTGTGCCGTACACACTTAGATTTTGAAGAAATTTGAAAACAATGATCAGCCAAATGGTTGAAATTGACTTTCATTGTATGTGTATGAGCAGCTTTAGATACACAAAGAATAAACGATAACCAGAAAAGTGCACGTGTAACAAGCAAAATAAGTGATGTCGTTCTGTGACAAAAGAATTAAGCACAACTTTTTCTTTAAAAAAAATACCATACAAGCCTCATTAATAAAAAAAACATGAAAAAACAAAAAAGACATACGGATAAAAGGTAAGGTCCAACCTTTTAATTAACATGCAGTAATTACATATTTTGAGAATTATATTGTGCACTTTTACATTAATACAAGCATGACCAATCCTTAAAATAAAATGAAAAAATATATATATATTTTTTTTTTAGAAAATAAGTCTTTGCATTGATTATTTTTCAATCAATAGCCTTAAAAATTACAGCAGCCTTCATATTTTTTTTTTCTAGAACTTCTGGATTTCCTTTATGTGAGAAGTTTGTCCTTAACTCAGAAACGAGGGACAACATTCATCTGGTATGACTGAGGTCTTGAAGCATTGGTGTTCGGCTCTGGTCCTATGTTCAAATTCTTTCTGTCTATGGTGGGCTCCAAGGTAAACTTTTGCAGTATAGTGGTTAGAAAGAGGAAGAGCTCCATGCGAGCCAGGCCTTCTCCCATACACATTCGTTTGCCTGAGAAATCACAATGAGTATACACAATCAGAATAAGTCACGTTAAACTCAAAGAAATTGTCTGGTTTAGAAAACTAAATTTCAAATACCCTTTTTGGCAATTCTGAATAATTAGAGGAAGATGTCCCCCAATTGGCACTCCCATCTATACATTAAATTTCTAAAGGTACAATGTAATACTTAATAACGCCTGTGGAGGCGCTGCCAGTTCCATAGAAGATTACAGTGGATGCAGCTGTGATCAGTATATTGTTGGTAGAACTTAATGATCAATTTATCATGCTCATTGGGGTGGAATTTACAAGACTAGTATTTATTGTGCCAGTTTTAAACAGAAGTCTGCTGGAGTAAGTTCCTCCACATTTATTAAGGAGCATATACCTCTTCATGAATTTTGTGAAACTTGGGCTGGCCATACTCCACAAACGGAAAACTATACTGATTACCGCTATAATTTATGCCAATTTCTGAAATAAATTATAGTAAATCTGTTGAGGCATGGGTAACTCTACCCCTTCGCCCCACTTTTTGAAAAATGGTAATAGTGGCACAAAAACGTGAAAAGTCAAGGTTTTAGTGACAAAACTTGAAACTTTTTCAAACCAGAAAACTAGCGCAAATCGCTTAATAAATATACCCCATTGTCTGTATATGGTCCTAATGAAAACTGATATAGCAACCACCACCGTTATAAGGCCAATGATAACAGAATTTGTATTATATGTATATATTACATGCTCAGATATAGCATTGCCAAGGTTATACATACAGCAGAATTGAGTTAGTCACTTAGGATAATTTGACATAATGTCGCAATGTGTTAGAGCCTGTTCACATCACCACCGCCTGTGTTCCGTTGAGGGGTTCCGTCTGAGGTTTCCGTCGGGTTAACCCCTCAGCGGAAAGCAACGGAAACCTTAGCTTCCGTTTCCCAGTAGTTTCCATAGGACTGCAGGTTAACCTGACAAATTATCTTATCTCAATAGGTTAGAACATGACAAATTTAGCTTTGCTATAATTGTATTATGTGATGTTCCCCAATGTTCTGCATCACAGAGCATTCACATCAACTATTATCTTAATTTACCCCTATTAGGGATTGCCCTGTCTATTATGACATGTCAACAAAATGAACCTTTCTACTGTGGACAATAGCGGACAATAGCTTAGACCTGTTATTAGATGATGCTCATGCTCCATTTGCAGCTATGGCTCCATAAGAAACGTTAGATCAAGTATAAGTGTTTAATGTGATAGCTGAGCCTTATAATAATATGGGGTTTGTAAGTAAAGACAAAATACTGAATGCCTAAATCCGATCAATTTATGCTATTGGTCTTCCTAAACCCAGCCTAGATCCAACAACCACATCAAAATATCAGGGGATCAAAACATTTTCATACATCAAACCTCAGTCTAATATAAAGCTCAACCTCAGCCATAGTTGACAGATATCTATTCTAGTAAGCTGTGAATAATAATCATGTTCTCTTACCTGCAGAAAATGGCATGAATGCGTCACTTTTCTTAAAGGAGCCATTCTCATTAAGAAAGTGTCCAGGGTCAAACTCGTCTGGGTTCTTGAATTGTTTGGGATCTTTCAGAACAGAGGTCAGGACTGGAAACACCATGCTTCCCTGAAAATAAGTGCAGGAATTACCGGCATGTAGATCTTGCTAAATATAAAGGCAGCATAAAGTTTGGATAAAGTCCGGTCTGGTTAGTAGTTGATATGAAGAATGGAACAAAAAAAGTTGAGATGATCAGCGCACCTTCGGCATGTGATATCCCCTGAAGATAGTGTCTTTGAGGTACCATACTTAGCCATAAAGCCTACAGTCTGGTTATAAATGAGGGTAGTATGAGGGTTGGCAGAAAAAGTGCGGTATATCCGCCTGATTAGTAAACTTAAAAAATAGGAACATGTGAATAGCCGAGTCAAAAAGTTGAGAAGACCAGAATACCTTAGGAATGTGATATCCTCTGAAGGTTGTGTCCTTGCTGGTAGCATGGGGCAATCCTGTAGGAACGATATCAGCAAATCTCTGGATCTCGTGGATTACAGCTTCTGTGTAGGGCATTTTACTCTTGTCTTCTATTGATGGACATCGATCTTTGCCTATTACATTCTCAATCTCCTGGTGGATCTTCTCTGAAATTTATAAATTCCGAAAAAAGGGCATATTTTTCAGTCTAGTTTAACTTTATAATTGTATTGATTACAACGAGTGCAATTACAACAAAACGAATGATTAAAGTTTGTTAGAAGGTGGTAAATAAGGCCTAAATGAGGTTCTAATAAGTTAATATAAACAACTTAGACATAGCCCAATTTTTTCTATTTGAACTCTGTTGAAATTGAGCACATTGCTTCTAAATTATGAGACGGGGATGATGTTTTTCATTTGATGTGTATAGAAAAACTATGAGTTGGGGATGGTTGTCCTTATTCTCTGTTTTTAGCAAAAGAGAGGAACCGATAACATTGGTGGACATGGAGGATATTCGGGCATCAGAGTCGTAAGTATAATACTAATGTCTTCTTATGTGGCAGACAGGCCTTTAAACCCCCTCAGGCACCCTCCTGCACGTGACTTCTACCTCAGCACCACCTATAGCTTTGTCCCATTCCCACTAGGGAAAAAGGTCATGTGTTATTTATAAGGAAAATATTTTTTTTTTAAATGAATGAAAATTACCTTGTATTTCTGGATATTTCAAGAGTGTAAGAAAACCATATCTCAATGTTAAACTTGTAGTCTCTGTTCCAGCAAAGAATAGATCTAATATTGTTGCCTGTAGGTTTGTCTCATGAAATTCTGTGTCTGGATTCTTTTTTTCCTGAAAAATGTGAATTTATCTTTTTTTTTTTAATAATCAAAAATTGTCACAGCCCCATACACGATTTATAGATGTATCAGAAGTAAAAAAGAGAACAAAAAAACAAAACTGCTTTCTTGCACGAGGAAGCCAATAGAAGCGGTGCTTTTATCATCTAAAGGGGTTTTCCACGATCGGACAACTGATGACCTATCCACCAGATAGGTCATCAGTATATGATCGGTGCAGGTCCGATACCCGGACCCCGCACCGATCAGCTGATCCTGCTGCCTCCGGGCACCGGTTGTTTTGAACGGTATGCAGTAGTTGGAGCAGGAAGCAGATGGCTCCGACCACTGCATAGCGGCCTTTCTGCAGAGCTGCAGATCTGCTCCTATTTTGTGACCGGAGCCAGCTGCTTCCGGCATGGACGTCCAGTGCCCGGTGGCAGCCGGAGCAGCTGATCGGTGCAGGGTCCTGGTGTTGGACCCGCGCCGATCATATGCTGATTACCTATCCTATGGATAGTTCATCAGTTGTCTGATCATGGAAAACCCCTTTAATTTAAAAAAATAGTTTAAATTTGGTGGCTATAAATGTGTCACCCTAAAGTGCTTTTTTTTAAAAAAAACTAGTTTTATTGAACAATAAGCACAATACAGTTAGTATATCATTAAAGTTCTTTTTTAGTTTTGTAATAGGACTAAATGACCTGAGGTTCGAAGATTATCTACAAACGCACCTCTTCCACCCTCATGAGGAAGCAATCTATGAAGTCACGAGGGCAATTCTCATCCAGGGTTGCTTGGTGGCTGTTCATTTTCTCCTTAATAAAATATTTCAGCTTGTCCATAATTTTCAAGATACTCTGGTGAGGACCAGGAATGTAGGACATCAATGTTGGGAATATGTTAAAAAGCTATTGAAGGAAAAAGTAATTAAAAAAAACATAACATCAATCTTATTATGTTTTGAGTTGAGAGTCCTCGGTACTTGATACCTTTTGATGGCTAACCGAAAAGATGATGACAAATGGATTTCGAGACTACAGTACTTGGGAAGGTGCCTAATAAGGAGACCTAAGTAGTCTTGAAAGTTTACTATTTCTCATTATCTTTTCAGTTGGCCATTAAAAAATATCAGCTACCGAGGACTCTCAATTTTTATCTTTTCTATCTACTGGCTAAGACAGTACAAATATTTATTGTACAGTGATTGTGAGCGTCATATTTATTATATACATTGTATACTTCGATATTTTCCATGACTTTAAAGGATGAAGCCATCTTTGCAGCCAACTTATTTGTTTTGCTTTAATGCATCTAATATGAAAAAATGATGCAACTTTACAAATAGTCTTGATGAAAAAAATATTATCGTTTTCTCTCTACAGCTCCAATACAGGCCTATGTGTCTACATTGCTACAAAAAAACAAACAAACCATGTGGAGTCTGATCCTGCAATCATACTCTCTTCCATCTCTCTTGAAGGATCAGACTACACATGGTTTGTTTGTAGTCTGTTACCATGGAGACACACAGGTCTGCATAGTAGCTGTAGACACGAAGCAGTAGGAAATGTTTAATCAAAACTATCTGCTATAGTTGTGTACATGGCCTCTTGTCCCTGTGATCTGTCCGATGTTGGGATGACCACTAGGGAAATGAGAGTAAGAATACAGGAACATGTAAGGGATATAAAGAAAGCTGGAAAAATTGGCTGTGAGGATCTGGATAAAATTAACAAACTAAAACCCATTTCCAGGCATTTATCGATTGGTCATGTTTTATGGTGTTGCTATATTCTGCTAGTACTTTGTTACCTGTGTGGATAGTGTTCACATGTTCTAATTTGTTTCTCCGGGTTATATTGGCCTAGGGTTTGTTTATGCTATTGTATGTGGTTCGCACTTTGCACTTTAATATATATACATTTTTATTCACGTCAGCTTTTTCATGGGGTTTTATGGCCCACTCGGCCCCTCTTTTTATCAAAATAAGGATTATATTTCGGAGCGTTGTATCCCCGTGGATTTGTGTATTATATGTTTAGGTCACTGCACACCGGTCGTATCGATGTGTCTATATTATACTGTAATTTTGAAACAATTAGGTTTATTACACTAAAAAAAAAATTTTTTTTCTCTATATATGAATAGTTTTTGAGAATGTATTTTTTCACATATTTATTACAGGTGTAGTTATTATTACACTTTTTATTCATAGAGTGAGAGTGTGTATGCATGTCATCTGTATGTATATGGGTATGTATGGATGTATATATATACGTGTACGAGTTTGCATATGTATGTGTATATACTCCTATATTTATGTCTACATATACTTTTCACTTGTGCACGTGTGTTCACTATTTTTCACTTTTTATTTTTCCTGTGTATTACATAATGTATTTTGCACTAATGATTTGTTTTTTTTTTGTGACTAAGCATACAAGTTGGAACATGTAGGTTGACAACAATAGTTTTTAATATGCACTTATATGTATGGTCTATAGATACTCTCCTGTATTATGGTTTCTTAGCCATATACTCCATCAAATTGTGAGATTATGATATGCTGTTCCGTGTACTGTGGTCCCCTTACCACCACCATGTTGTTGTAACCTGTTTGTAATTTTAAGTCTTGATGGCCATTGTGTTTTTTACTCTGGAGAATAAAACTAAAAATCTTTTGTATGGTACACATGGTGTGCTATTAGGTTATTTTTGTATATACATGGTAGTATCTACATATATGTTTATAAGTATTGTATTTCTGTATTGATATATGTAGATGATTATACAGGTTTTTGGCCTCGATTGATATAGGTATTGATTTATCTGCTATATTTGCTTTATTTTATTGGCTTACTCAATGGCTTTTCTGTTACAATTCTGTGTGAAGGCTGCAGGCATCTCTAATGCTTGCCAAGTTGTCCAAACATCCAGCCATAGGTTTTTCCATACGTGTGCATTACTATATTACCCTTTCTGGCGGATTCATACCTTTTTCTGGTCCTTTATAATGGACACCAGGCAGTTTACCTTCAGTCATGGGATCGAAGCTTCCAAAGGTGGGGATACCCTGTCATTTTTTGTAAATTCATGTATTACATTGCCCCCATATTTCTTTTAAATATTTAGTAATATTTACCTGCCCTGAACGGGTGTTGAACAGCTGGAAAACATCGCTCACATATGACAAGAGAGCCAAGAATTTTTTGTCTTCGTAGTCATATCTTTCACCAAACACAACGGAGCAAATGACATTAGAAACAGCGAGTCGCAATATATATGTTGGGTCAATTGGAGAGTCTGATAGTAAATATAAGGAGGTGATCAGTCATTATCTTAACCACACAATATAACACAGACATTTGATAAATATGAACCAAGATTACTACACAGTTTTATCTCAGGCCTCATTAAGAAGGTCATTATGCAGCCACGTATTAGCGTCCACATTATGGCTGCAAGTCACGGCCTGACAGCAGGTCTAATGTTCTGAACTAGCAGCATTATAGATCCCTATGATGCTGTTAGTTTGGGTCATTAAACCCGGACTCAGGCCTCAAATTGCGGCCATACTGCAGAAGTTTAAATACGGCTACATTACAGCATGAGGCCCTATCGAGGGTATTTTGTTATGAAGTTAGGAGTACAGAGGTATAGTCTGGTGTCTCTGGTCAGCTCATTAGAGCTGGCCATACATATCAGTATAATGCTGGCCAAATCCACCGATTTCGGTATAATGTGTATGGTGGCAGCACTTTAGTCTGCCCTGTTTGCAGGTATTGGCGGAAATTCAACGTGCCCAATCCATTGTACTCCCAGGTTGAGCATACGTGTTTGTGAGACGATGGCTTTTAGCCAACAGCTATCCTCTATGTATGGCTGGCCTTAGAGTATGAGAAAAACATTTTTGGATCTCCACCCACCTTTGTCCTTTATAAATTTCTCAGCAAGACAATGGGCTTCCTCTTGAATTCTCTCTTCAATGCTCCTCTTTCCCATTCCAAAATTTCTCAAAGTTGTCAGAGAAAATCGACGAAGGATTTTCCATCTTTCTCCACTGCTTGCAATGACCCCTGCAAATTCATGCATCTGGTTTAATAGCTTCTAACTCAAATATATATCCAAAAATTAGGATAATATAAAAAGCTAAAGCACAATCTAGTCAGATACAAACATTTGTCTACATATCCAATTCTTTATATTCTCATCCATAGTGGGCACCTTATAGGAGCTAGCAGGGTTAAAGGGGCTTGTTTGGCTGTTTCCGCAACTTTCTTATACACTGTGTGGTTTTAAGTCCTCACCATTTTCAAGATCTCTGCTTGCTTTATTCAACTGATTTAGGTGACCTAAGCAAGCTCTGATACACTTAACATGTTCTTTACACCTGTGTCAGTAAATAGGAAATGTTTCTATTCATTAACTGGAAACACAGCTTTTGAAAATGTTGCAGAATGAAAACACATTGGGGCATAATTCTTGGGCTCATGTGGTGCTCCACATTTATTAACTGTTTTAAAAACGTTTTAAACTTTACAAGTGGGCGTGGTTCAAAAAGTGGTGTGCACCAAACTGCGCCAACAAATTGGTCTAAAGTAAGCCAAACAACTACTGGCATAAAGTTAGAAAAAAGTGTCGAATGATACCACAACTTTATCATACAGCATGAGCCACGGTGTTAAATTTGGTGCATCCAGTCCAGTTCTAAAATTAAGACAATAATATAAAATCTGCCCCAATGTGTATCAAAAAGTTGCAGAACATTTATTTCTTAATTGACAAGCTTTATTTATTTATTTTAAATCAAGTAAATTTTTATTAGACTTTTTTTTTACTTGTTTTACAGTACAATCAAAAGACATCATATCCTTCCCACCACCCTAACCCACAACAACATCATATCCCAGTAATTCATTGAGGTCATACAGAAAGTCCCTTTGAAGAGATGCTGTAGTAAAATCAATAAACATACATCGACATATAACAGTAACATCTCTAATAGGATATCGCACAATTTTATAAGAGAAGTGGAAAAAGCATCCCGATAGCTAAAGAGCGAGAGAACCGACCATCCAGTCCTTCCGAGCGTACACTGCACATCATACACCGACAAGGACAACTCCACAAACACAAGATGTAGATATTATTATTATTATTATTATTATTAACACCCCTATTCGAAAACTGCCCTAGACATCATGCCAATGATCAGCTGTGTGTATCCAACCTCCCAGCCCATAAATCCTTGAATATGCGATGAGTGCCCCTTTTAATATAAATATGCTTCTCAAGAGAAATGATCCAATTTATTTTAGAAATAAACTCTGGCGGAGAATTATCTTACTAATGTTGCTTTCCTGGCCATGTATAGCATACGACCAACAACTAGCTTAGGACCCTCAGTCAATAAGGAATGTTTTACATATCCTAGGACTCATAAGAATGGATTTTGGGACAGGGAAATATGATGAATTTCCCCAATAACGGAAGCGTTTTGGATATCGCCACATAAGATGTATAAGGTCAGCTCTGGGCACCTTCCAGCGGTTACATAGTGGTGAGTCTCGAGCCTAGATTTTAAATGAAGACTCTGAGTTCCGGTACCTCAATAAACCAGATAGATATGGTAAAGTGTGTGAACTTCGCTAAGAGACAACCTGGGAATAACCTCTAACACCTCATTCCATTGCGTTTCCTTAATAAGTACCAGGTCACCCTCCCATTTTTTCCTTAAATTAAAGGAGAATTTTCACAAAAATGTATCCAATAGATAGCTATACAAAATTGAGATTACCCGTGAGGAGTTAGAGAGGCCGATCATTTCCATAGCCGAATTAGTGGAGACCTGTATGGGCTTAGAAGGGACTTCTGCATTGAGAGCATATCTCACCTATTGGTATTTATAAAACTGATTAGAAAAAATAGCATATTCCGGCTAAATTTGGGAAAAGTGCTTAATATCAGTCCCAAATATAAGGGGAGATGTACAACTTTATCCTAACTGCTGCCAACATTCAAACCCACTTAATTGAACTGGTTCGCGACTGCCGACTGTATATATACGGCAGGCGGTCAAGGTCCTTATAACCACCGTCATAGTAGATCTACGGCGCAGGTTTTTGCTGTCTGTCTGAGCAATTTGGCAACAAAATGTCAGGAGCCCGGCAGTCAGTTACTGAAGATAGTCACCATACCAGGGCTGATTTCCACTGTAACTAACGCAGCTATGCAGCCAAAACTGTTCATTGTCAGTTTGTGAGTTGAATTCAGTAAGAGACAAGTAGGGCCGACTCCAGGTTTATGTGGGCCTCTGAGCGACGCAGATTAGTGGGCCACTTTGCAGGAGAACTCAAGGTGGCAGAAAAACTTCAGTTCGTACCCTATATAGAAGTTAGGCTCTGTTTATGTCCCCATATAGAAGTTAGGCCCCCAGTTTGTGCCCCCATTCATTTAGTGCCTTCTGTAGATAGTGCCACAGTGCCCACTATAGGTAGTGCCATACAGTCCCCCTCGTAGGCAGTGCCACACAGCCCCCCTTGTAGGTAGTGCCACACATCCCCCCTCATAGGTGGTGCCCCACAGCCCCACACTCTCTGTAGGTAGTGCCCCACAGCCCCCCATCCCTGTAGGCAGGGCCCCACAGCCACCCTCTCTGTAGGTAGTGTCCCACAGCTCCCCTCCCTGTAGGTAGCACCATTGGGGCTTCATATAGGAGTGGAATCCCCAGTCAGAGTGTTGCTGATGCTCTGGCTGGGGATTCATTTCCTGGAGGAGCCTTGGATTCCTCTCTTGGAGGAGCCCCTGACGTCACTGTCCATATATGGACAGTGAGGTTGGGGTTTCCTCTAGGAGCGGAATCCCCGGCCAGAGCGTCAGCAACACACTGGCCCGGGTATTCCGCTCCAGGAGGAGCCCCTGTCACTATCCATATATGAACAGTTACGCCAGGGGCTCCTCCAGGAGCAGAGTCAACTCTCTGGCCAGGGATTCCACTCCAGGTGGAGCCCCTGACTACACTGTCCATATATGGACAGTGACATCAGGGACTCCCTCCAGGAGCGGAATCCCCGGCCAGAGCGTCGTCAATGCTCTGGCCGGGGATTCCACTCCTGCTGGAGCCATGATGGCAGCGTCAGCACCCGGCGTCCAAGTGGGCCCCCCCAAGGGTAGTGGGGCACTTGCCCGGGTTTGGCGCCAGCCCTGGAAACAAGCCTGTGTGATGATTTGTACAGTCAGGGCCTCACAGCTGAAGACTAGGCCTTAGGCTTCCGGCCTGGCTTAGCAACATTGGCAGCTAGCATTACTGCGTATGTTTAAATATCTGCACCTTTCTGATAGCAACTGCAGAAAATACAAGATATATGTGTACCACTCAGTTAGCAATGGCATATTAGAAGAATCGCTATTCAAAAAATTGCATTAAAGAAACGTGCTACAGTCAAGAGAAAACTTGAAATTTGGGTAACTTTGCTCTAGCTCAGTCAGCCCATTATTGAAAGACTGACTTGTAAGATTGTGCAGCTCCATCTGGGAAGCGTTCCGCAATTTGCTGACAAGTAAAGAAACAGTGAGTTATCTGTTCATTTGCACCTCAGTCTCCTGCCTATCATTTGCAATGCACCATCAAGGGCATCCCACCTTCCACCAGCCAGGAGACATTTACACAAGGTGTGCCTCGGGGGAATAACTACCAACATCATCTAAGTTCAACCCCCTCATCACTGTGCCAGCCCTAGAATTGTGGAAGGTCTAGTAAAATCGGTCACCGTGACCAGACCGTGATAGAGGACTACTACTCCTAACAACCTGCCTGCCAGCTGTCCCACTGGGTCAAACCGCACTCCCCCTGTGTTTCTGCATAACTTCGGCATCGTGAACAAGATACATCACCTCTGCCTTTGTAAGAGACTTTAGTGAAATTCTGCCTACAGAGGGAACAAGTTGATGTTTTGAGAGACTTACTGATGATTACCGGCCAAATAATAGGGGTCTCCAAAAACAGACATAAATCTAAGTGTGCCTGAAAGAGACTTTGCTCAGTTCCAGTCTAAAAGGTGTTAATCTGCCACATTAACTCAACCAGCCGCGGCAGCTCTCCTATATCTGTAGCACCATATATTATGCCACTATCAATGCCTTATTACTTTGGGGCTCCATGGCTCCCCGATTACAGACTTTACTTCATTCCGGCACAAAAGAGGTTAATCCGCCAAATTGGGAAAATTGAAAGAGACTTTGTGCTTTCAAACTGATGTTGCAATGCTGCAGTATGATTTGTGTTTCCATGTGTGCCTGCTGGATAGAGACTGTTTATTGCTGCAAGACCTTGTGCGTGCATATAAAGAACTTTGCCCTTACTGTGCAATGATTGCTGCACAGAGAAAGTTGTTACCAACTCTGGAGATGCTGCCTAGCAACCAAGGGTACCCAAATGCTGCAGAACCCGTAAGTGGAACAAAAGTTCCTACCTATAGTTTCAGTGGGGACAAAGAAACCAGCTGGAATCACCTGAAGTACATAGGTGCCGCCATCTTGGAGAAGCCCAAAATCAGTGTTACAGCTACTGTTACAGAGATGGACAAAGAGGTTCCAGTCCCAGAACAGTGAGTACTTCTGGGAAAACATTACAATCCAGCCAATTTTGGATAAAATGTAGTAATTAAAAACGATACATCTCAGCTGCTCAAAAGACCACATCTACTGTGACGTTACCAGCGACATCTTCAAAAATGGCAGTACAGCTGTGGAGATTTTTCATCTTGAGCTTTATATCTGTGAGTAAATACTGTGGTCATGTCTGACATTAGATAATGAATGGATAATGGGATAATGAACCGTGGGTCTCCTACATCTGTAGCACCATATGTGATGCCACTATCAATGCCTTATTACTTTGGGGAGAGGCACAGAACCTGAAACTCTTTAAAGAGAAAATGCATGCTATGTTCCGTCTGTATCCAGTTTCAACGGGATAGGGTGCGTGCGCACGCTCGTGCCCGGCCTTAAGGGGCACATGAAAATATTCATTAATTGGCCCATGATCACCGTGGACTATAAGAAGGGCCCTGCACTTTACTCCTTGCCTGAGCGTTGTTACGTTTACCCATGTTAGGGGGGATTCAGATGAGCGCGATTTGCGCGCGTGCAGGCCGCGTATTTTCTGCGCATCACGCACAGCACTATAGAAGTCAATGAGGCAGTTCAAATAGTGCGTGATTCTTGCGCAGCGTTTGTTCGCTGCGTACTATACGCGACCGGTTCAAAAACTCTGCGTATTTCACGCATCACGCACCCATTGAAGTCAATGGGTGCGTGAAAATCACGCGCACCACACGGAAGCACTTCCATGGGACGAGCGTGATTCGCGCAACAGCAGTGAAAAGGATGAATGAAAACCGAAAAGCACCACGTGCTTTTCTGTTTCCGAACATCCAAACGGAGTGTCTTTGCGATGAGCGAAGCCGGACAAGCGTACCGAACTTCACCGGGTTCGGGCAAACTCGTTTTGGCCGATCCCGGCAAAAAAATTATCGGTACGCGACGTCAGGAGATAGTCACTGTCCATGGTGCTGAAAGAGTTAAACTGTTTCAGCACCATGGACAGTGACTTGCGATCCCAAAATACATTAACCTGTAAAAAAAAACCGAAGTTCTAACTTACCGATTACTCCTGTCTCCTTCCTGCAGTCCGACCTCCCGGGATGACACTTCAGTTCAAGTGACAGCTCCAGCCAATCACAGGCCAAGCACAGGCTGCAGCCAATCACAGGCTGCAGCGGTCACTTGGACTGCTGCGTCATCCAGGGAGGTGGGGCCCGATGTCAAGAGAGGCGCGTCACCAAGGACGCGTCACCAAGGACGCGTCACCAAGGCAACGGCCGGGAAGTTCTCGGTAAGTAGGAACTTTATCTTTTTTTTTTACAGGTTTTTCGCTGTTGTGTTCGGCATTCACTGTCGAGGGTGCTGAAAGATTTAGCTCTTTCAGCACCTTGGACAGTGACGGGCGTCGACAAGCCTCATCTCTATGATGCCGGCTGCGCGAAAATCACGCAGCCGCGCATCAGACACGCATGACACACGCAGCTGTCAAATGGTTTTTGCGCTCGCAAAACGCTGCGTTGTTTGCGCGCGCAAAAACGCAACGTTCGTGTGAATCTCCCCTTAGTCTTAGCAAATGGTCCCTTAGTGTTATCTTGTTCCTGTTGTTCCCATGCCCTGCTACCTGTATCCCGTGCTATATTTGTTATTTGTTCCTGTGCTTTAGACTGTTGGAGTCGTGTTGTGCCACCTGTCACGCCTGTTGATATACACCACGTCTGGTGTCTGCTAGTTCATCTGTGCCAAACCTCCATTACTGTCTGATTTTCTTTATTTTGTTGACCAAAGAGATCCATTTTATAACATACAGGGTACATAAGACAAAGCATATTGCATATTTAAAGTAAAGAATCCAACAGTAAGTGTAAACACAGCATATATACATTGTTATACACCGGTGGATATACACTATCATTCCCGCATAGACTGTCTGGTTTATTAAAGGTACTCTTATACTAGGACTGTTGTCTGGCCCGCTGCTACTCCGCTACGGCGGTGCGGCCTAGTGGGTCCACATACCCACGTATCGTGACATTTAGTATTACAGATATCACAACTCCGACCAGAGATTTCTGGTCTGTATACAGCATTATAAAATAATTAATATTGAAATGATAAAAATTGATCAATTACTGTTATTTTAGTCATGTACTTAATCGACTTACCAAAATCCTTAGAAAAAAACTCTCCTGATCCTGTGTCTCCTCTATCGCTAAACGCGTCGCTACGGTCCACCAACGCTTCCTTCACAGCATCGTACCCGATCAGTACTATCGTACGAATGTTTGCTAAGTAGAGGGTATAGACAGGTCCATACGTCTCACTCAGCTAGAGAGAAATAGAAAATATAAAACAATACGTTTGTTTAACTTAGTCCGGACTTATTCAAGAGTATTATTGGTCGGAGCAGAAACTGTATATGCAAAGATTTGGATCGCGTCCTGGGAGATCCGGAAAGCATTTCCCAGAATTCTGTAGAAAAGGCTTCCCTGATGTCACAGGATAAGATATGACTCCGTCCTTGCCTCTATCTATATGGCTCCTGCACCGACCCGTAATACGCTTGTGTGAACATAAACATTAGCTCAAGTCTCAGATTCTTTCAAATTATCGACCAATATATTCATAGCATATTCTATTGTAGTCTTTAAAGGCGCACATTTTTTTATGGTTTAGTACTGCCAGTCACTACAGGAGTCAGAACTCGCCGGCTGGACTGTGGCTTCCTGGTAACTTGGTTACCCTTTTGTGTACTCTGGGACTTGTGGTTACACTGAATTCTGGCCCATTAAGGTTTGTCCGCACACAACGGAATTGTAGCAGAAAATTTCTGCAGCATTTCCGTTGATAGACGCAGACTTTCCGCTGCGGCAAAAACGCACCATTTCCTGCTTTTTTTATGACAGGAAATGGTGCGTATTTTGTGGCGTTTTTCACAATGCTGGGAGATGGTGACGGTCTGAAAAGTACGCACCGCAGGTCAATTTATGCTCGGAATTTTTAGGCAGCGTGTGGATGAGATTTGGTAAATTACACCCACTTTGCTGCTACTGTATTCTGCTGCGTTTTTTCCATCTGAAATTCCGGACGGAAAAAACGTGGCAATTCCGCAGCTTAGTGCTTCACTGTTGGTTTTGTATTACTTATAATGCAGACTAATCGCATAATAGCATGAGGCTATGTTCACACGCAAAACGAAAACCGGCTGTAAAATGCGGAGCTGTTTTCAAGGGAAAACAACCTCTGATTTTCAGTCGCTTTTTAAGCATCAAACTATTTTTGATGCGTTTATTGCGGCCATTTTTGGAGCTGTTTTTCAATTGACACACTGAAAAACGGCTCCAAAAATGGATCAAGAAGTGATGTGCATGTCTTTTTATGGGGCATTTTTTTTTACGAGCCGTTTTTCCCATTGAAATCAACGGGCTAATGTTTGGAGGCGTTCAGCTTCCGTTTTTTCAGCCCTTTTTCAGTGGGGTTTACGGCCTGAAAAACGGCTGAAATTAAGCCGTGTGAACATACCCTAACACTACACACCTGGTATGAACTTCTTTGTCTTTTGTGTCTGAACAGGTACATATACCGCTGTGTAGTTTATATATAGCAATCTATAGTCAGGTTTTTTCTTGAGGAGTATCATCCTTTGTAACATAGGGGTCCCACGCTGTTCCTAAAATTGTCTCTGTGGAATCTCTTTGAAATTTTGCATTAACTCCTCAGAAAGATTCTTTTTAAAATTGTTATATACTTAAAATCTTCACTAATTCTTCTAGCTCATTTTTGGAAATCCCCTAACGAGTCCCGCGTGGGATGAAATGTGTTGGGATAATGCGTAGACATATGTAGGGATTGTGTAGTATAGGGTGAGGGCCCCCAAGGGCCACTTTCCTATTTAGGGTTAAACAGGTCTGAATATCTGCCCTGTTTTTCTCTCAGTCTTAGGCTCCCTGCACACGACCATGCCTGCAATCACGGTCTGTGATTACGGGCACGGCCGGCCGCGGACAGCCACCCGCATTTGCAGGCCATGCTTTTCTCGGCACGGACACCTCCCCGTAAATATAGGTGGCCGTGGGCAATAGAAATTAATGGGTCCATAATTACGGATCGTAATTAAGGATGAATTCTATGGTCATGGATTATGCATTTGATCTCTTTGCTGTGCACACTACTGTTTTACTGCTAGTGGATATTTTATGGTTTCTTCCAGTTACCTCCACACTGGAGGTCTCCGCATACCGTTTATTTTTTGTTTGTCCTGTGAGTTTATACACCTGATTTTAGGGGTAATTATTAAAGGCTACATTTTATAGTAGTTACCTATGCTTTTTTCGTATTTAAATTATAGGTGTTATATAAGATTTGAAAATAAACAAGGTTTCTCCAAAAAGAGCGCCACTCTTGTTCGTGGGCTGTGTCTGGTATTGCAGCTCAGCTCCATTTGCTTGTTTACAGCAATACCATGCACAGCCAATGCACTAGCGTGGCGTTATTTCTGGAGGAACACAGCCATGTTTTTCTTATCTTGTACAAACCTTTTAACAACGTAATTTTATTAAACTCTTTTGATATTAACTGGTTGCCGACACAGGACGAGAATGCTCACATTTTTTTTATAATAAATAAACTTTTTAAAATATAAGTCCCAAAACATGAAATAATATAGACATATTTGGTATCGCCACGACCGTAACAACCTGAACAACAAATGTATAACATTATTTATGATGATCGGTGTATGGTGTAAAAAAAAAAAAAATTAAAACTGCTGCGGAACTGCTTTTTTTTTGCATTTTCGCCAAAATAAAAATTGATAGAAATTAAACGATAATGTATTTGTACCAAAAAATGTTACCTACATAAAGTACAACTCGTCCAGCAAAAAACAAAGTCTCATACAACTACGTCGTACAAAAAATAAAAGAGTTATGAGCGTCGGGATGCAAAGAGGGAAATATAAAAAAATTGTTCTGTCCTCAAAGCCAAAATTGTCCGTGTCCTTAAGGAGTTAAAGAAGTTTATGTAATGCTTAATCTCTCCCTGTGGTGGCGCTACAGAGACATTGAGTAATTACTGCTGTGTTTTCCACATATTACAGCTGATCGCACTGTTTCCAGCAGTGGGTCACCTTGTTATCAGCTTATTGCCTGGGGACGTTCTAAGAAAAAGGATTGTCCAAAGCGGAAAAACCCTTTAAATTTTGACAGTGAAACTAAATCTGATATACTGCGTTATAATATCCACTGTAAACATATTTACATATATTCTACATCAGTTCCCTAATATACCGGACATCAGGATTTCTCCATTCCCAGACAGGACCAATGTCCGAACAGAACAGGACATCAGTGGTGACATCCAATTCCCCTCTTTTACCCGGTGAGTTTGTCCGCAGTATATAGGCTGCTGTTTATGGCTGTCTGTTTTAAAGCCAATTGAACAGCAGTCACAGACTGTCATAAAGTAACTTGTATATGATAACGGACTTATAAAGAACCTATTATCTTACATTGCCAATTACTAGATCACCACTGATATTTTGATATCAGATAATCAGAATTACCCATAATATAACGGTAAGATCACCAGATATAAAGCTACAATTGTACTTACCTTAACTAAAGACTGTGGAAGTTCTGAGGTGCTGATCTGAAAGACATTCCCCAGGCCAGGTAGAGGTGTAGGTCCTGGGGGTAGGTCCTTCTGTTTGACCCTACCCCACCATTTAATAAGATAAATTAGGAGAGTGACTCCAGTAACCAGGAGAAGGGTCGCTGCAATATTCAGAGCCATCCTGCGCCCCAGTGACTACAGCTCTGTCTGTACTATGTCCCCGTGTCCTTATATATGACCCAACACAGGGCAACTTTCCAGATAACATGTGACTATGGGAACATTCTGGGTGTGTTTAGAGTCGCTGCAGATTTACAGTTGTATTGCACAATGCATAATAATTATTAATATATATTTATAATCACCCCTGGTTGCAGGATGACAGCAAGTCACGTTGCTTCTCCCAGATGTCCTTTCCAGCTGGATGCCAGGTTCTGTATACCCAAATACTGGTTCTGGGAGCAGCACAATGCAAGCTCTTTGAATCCATACATTATTTTCTTAGAAACAGCACCACTCTTGTCCATAGGCTTTATCTGGTACTGCAGCTCAGCCCAATTCATTTGGTAGATCACAGAGTCATGTGACAGCTAAGCTACTCCCAGTCTAGGAAAGGTTGGAAAATTGGAAATTCTGCATCATGTGACCTTGATATTTTTTTATTTATACATATCTATTCTATAATTATCAAGCCTGATCTTCACTGATGTCTTGAAGGTTGTAAAATGATGGCGTTTTTTTTTCAAGGTCGATTATTTTATTCTGTTTTACTGTTTGAGTCGTTTGGAAATTACCAAATGTAGATTATAAACTATTGACAAATGGACAACTTTTTGATAATAAATGTAGAATTCAGATGGGGTGTAGTCAGATAGATCGCTGGCTTTATATATTGCTCTATTGGCACTTGATCTTAAGGGCATGTTCATAAATGCCCTAAAAAACGGCTAAAAATACGGAGGCTGGACACGGCCCATTGATTTCAATGGGAAAAACGGCGTTCCTCTCCGATGGGGCGTTTTTTTTACGCAGCTGTTTGAAAAAATGGCCCGTAAAAAAAACGGCTCGTAAAAAGAAGTGCATGTCAGTTTTGGAGCAGTTTTTCATTTTCTCAATAGAAAAGCCGCTCCAAAAATGGCCGTAAAAAACGCATCAAAAAACACTTGACGCTTAAAAAACGGCTGAAAATCAGAGGCTGTTTTCCCTTGAAAACAGCTCTGTATTTTACAGCCGTTTTTAGTCTAGTGTGTGAACATACCCTTAAGAGTAAACTAAGTTGACTTCTGATAATGCGTGGAAGCTTGTTGATCAAATAATTCTCCTGGTGCGAACAATATAGTGGTTTTTTTTTTCATAGTGTAATGATTTAAACAAAACAAAACATCAGTTTCATGTCTTCTCTTTTGGCATACCTCCCCACAATTTAATTCCAAACACAACTGAACTGCATAAAAACGCCCCATTTTTTGCTCCACCTCTTTGTTGTCCGGTTCCAACCAAAATAGGGAAAGTTGGGAGGTTGACATATTGTATAAAGTAGAATTAAAATGTTACCTGCTGATATATTTTTTAGGATCGGTATACTTACTATAAGGCCTCATTTACACGAGCGTATTATACGCGCGTGCGACGCGCGTGCTTTTCACGCGTGTCGTACGCACCTATAATAGTCTATGGGGCTGTTTAGACGATGCGTGAATTTTGCGCTGCGTGAGTGCGTTGCGTAAAACTCACGACATGTTCTATATTCTTGCGTTTTTCACGCAACACGCACCCATTGACTTCAATGGGTGCGTGAAAACAACGCATGCCACACGGACGGTCCTGCGTTGCATGCGCGAAAATCACGCAAGAGCTGTCAAAAGGATGAATGTAAACAGAAAAGCACCACGTGCTTTTCTGGTTACAAACATCCAAACGGAGTGTCAATTTAGAGATGAGCGCACCGAACTTCACCGGGTTCGGCCGAACTCGTTTTGACCGAACCCGGCAAAAAATGTTCGGGTACGCGACGTCAGGAGACAGTCACTGCCCACGGTGCTGAAAGACTTAAACTGTTTCAGCACCATGGACAGTGACTTTCGATCACAAAATACATATACGTGTAAAAAAAAACAGAAGTTCGGACTTACCGATAAGTCCCGGCTCCTTCCTCCAGTCCGACCTCCCGGGATGACAATTAAGGCCAAGTGACAGCTGCAGCCAATCACAGGCCAAGCACAGGCTGCAGCCAATCACAGGCCAAGCACAGGCTGCAGCCAATCACAGGCTGCAGCGGTCTCATGGCCTGCCGCGTCATCCTGGGAGGTGGGGCCGGATGACAAGAGAGGGACGCGTCACCAAGGCAACGGCCGGGAGACCGGACTGGAGGAAGCAGGCAGTTCATGGTAAGTTTGAAAGTCTTTTTTTATTCACAGGTTGGTGTATATTGTGATCGGCAGTCACTGTCGAGGGTGCTGAAAGAGTTACTGCCGATCAGTTAGCTCTTTCAGCACCTTGGACAGTGACGGGCGTTGACTAGCCTCATCTCTATGATGGCGGCTGCGCGAAAATCACGCAGCCGCGCATCATACACGGATGACACACGGAGCTGTCAATTGCCTTTTGCGCACGCAAAACGCAGCGTTTTTTTGCGCGCGCAAAACGCACACGCTCGTGTAAATGAGGCCTAAGACAGTATTTTTCCCTTATTTTCTTCATGTAAATATTACTTTGATACGCACCATCTACCTAAACATTGCTGCAGACCGAGTACACTTCCTCAAGACAACAGTATTGCATAATGCCCTTGCCACACTGCAAAAATTGTTCAGGCACGGCTTGAGGAACATGATAGAAAGTTCAAGGTGTTGACTTGACTTCTGATTTCCCCAGATCTCAATACAATCTGGCATCTGTGGGATGTGCTGGAAACAAATCTGATCCACGGAGGCCCCACCTCACAACTTGCAGGAGTTAAAGGATCTGCTGCTAATGTCTTGGTGCCAGATACCACAGGACACCTTCAGAGGTCTTGTGGAGTCCATGCCTCAACGGATCAGAGCTGTTTTGGCGGCAAGAGAGAGAAAAATACTAGGCAGGTAGTTCTAATCTTATGGCTCTTAAGTCCCTTTTACACCAGCCAATTACAGGGCAAACAAACTTTCACAGAACGCTTGTTCCCGATAATTGTCCTGTGTAAACAGGGCAACGATGAGCCAATGAAGGAGCAAACGCTCCTTGATCGGCTGATTGTATTGTTTCAAATGCCGAAACTATTATCGTTGTCGGCAGCACATCTCCCTGTGTAAACAGGGTGATGCGCTGCCTATGGGGACGAGCGATCGGAGTAATGAGCGCTCATTCCCATACTAGCTCCTTGTGAATGTAGCAAACGAGTTCCGATCAACGAGCTGTCTCATTAATAGGTGCTCGTTGACATGGCCCATTTCAGGCCGTGCAATGCGACAGATTTATAACAAGAGCGCTGTCTGTGGGTCATTGCAAGGTGTTGGGCCTCGTACCTTGCCCCCCCCCATTTCCTTGATTAAGACTTTCCCCAACCCCCATTTTCCCCTTAATTACATTTTTAAAAAAGGAGATAAAAAAATAGAAATAAAAAACTATGCTCATCTCACCGCTCCTCTTAACTTGACCCCTCCAGGTCTCCTCAGCATGACGCGGCTCATACAACATACTGACATCGGGTAGCGTCAGGGCGTTGTATGCAACACAGCACTGATGATGTGTGTCAGGAACTTGTATGAGCTGCGCTGGAAAGATGGGGTGACCCGGAGGGGAGAAGAGAAGAGGTGCATTGAGGTGAGAATCAATTTATTATTTTATGACTGATTGCGTGGTGGGAATGTAGGGTGCATGGCAGTGCTACAATTCTGTCCCACGGCTGCGGTCACGGCCAGCAGGAAGATGCGACAGATTTATTAAGAGATATGTGCCAGTCTTAGTAAATCTGCCTCTATGAGTACTTGGGTAGCCTGGTTTTATGGTATGAAACATAAGGGTATGTTCACACGTAGTCCACAAAAACGTCTGAAAATCCAGAGCTGTTTTCAAGGGAAAACAGACCCTGCTTTTCAGACGTTTTTTTACCAACTCGCATTTTTCGCGGCGTTTTTCGCGCCGTTTTCGTGCCGTTTTTTACGTCCGTTTTTGGAGCTGTTTTCATTGGAGTCTATGAGAAAACAGCTCCAAAAACGTCCAAAGAAGTGTCCTGCACTTCTTTTGACGAGGCTGTATTTTTATGCGTTGTCGTTTGACAGCTGTCAAACGACGACGCGTAAATAACAGGTCGTCTGCACAGTACGTCGGCAAACCCATTCAAATGAATGGGCAGATGTTTGCCGACGTATTGGAGCCGTATTTTCAGACGTAAAACGAGGCATAATACGCCTCGTATACGTCTGAAATTTGGCCGTGTGAACATACCGTAAGTCTGCATAACAATGTATTCCTAACCTACAGAGAGTAGAAGAGGGGGCAGTTGGAAGGGAGTAACACATGACTGCCGCATCAGACTTCACAGGGTTTGTAGTCTGCAATCATAGAGACACATAAATCTGCACAGGAGCTGTGAACAATTTGCAAAGTTGCTTCTTTTTCATTTTAGATGCCTTCAAGCAATAATAAACTGTTGACATAGCCTTAAATAAACAATTCTCAAAAAATTATGTGTGGCCACGATTGACATTCGTTAAAACAGATATTTGTATATCTTTTCAAGGCTTAATTTGACATCTTTGTACTTAGTCAATTCTCAGATTAAGTGTGAGACATGTCAAGCTTGCATAAACATCTGCGCATCTTATGTAATTTCAGTGAAACACCTTCATCACTACGTTATTAATGCTAATGTCATCATGTCCTTGAATGATTTTATTAGGAGATATATATATAGATTCAGACGCTAATAATATATAATTATATTAATTGTATAGGGTATATTCACACTAGAGTTTATGTGTATCAGACAAGTGATCAATGCATGGGCGTAATGACCAGCAGGGAAATTTGCAGGGTTTGCAAAAAAAGGGTTTCTGAGCACGTTGTGGCCAGAGTAGAGATGGTAAACGGGCAATTATACCACAATTATACTCACTTTGCCAAAATCAACAATTATCCCCGAAATGTCCCAGAATCAAGTTGTCCCAGAATCAATAATTATCACCTATCACAGGATAGGTGTTGATTGTCTGATTGCTGGGTCCCCCACCAACTCCGAACCCCCGCAGTGTGAATGCTTCTGAATGGAGCGGTGGTCGAACATGCGCGCTGCTGCTCCATTCAAAGTCTAGGCCCCCGTTCTCGCAATCGGTGGGGGTCCAAGCGAAGGGGTCCCCAGTGATCAGTGATCCTGTAAATAGGTGATAATTCTCTATTCTGATTGCACTTTAATGGCGATATCTATTATTCATGGTACTTTAGGGTTGTTATGGGTTAATATCAATAATCCCTGGAGGTCTAGGGTGGTTTATGAGTTGACAAGTAATATTCTTGGTGGTTTAGGATAGTGAAGAGGTTAAGGTTTGTGTCTAGGGTGTAAAAGTGTACCTATTTTTTTTACTTTATTTAATCTAATTAGATCAAAACATTTCTACAGGGTTTTTTTCATACATAATGAGGATAAAACCGTTGCAGTTGCTACACAACAATGCAGAACATTTCTTGAAAAGCTCTCGAGGTATTCTAAACAATAGTAGACAGCAATTTGAGAATACCAAATTCTTTTGCCGGGGTGGGGGATGATTGTATACGTCACCAATCCAACCAAATTCGAGTTACACCTTAAATTACAGCAGAGGCCACATGACGAGGGATGCAGAAAAAAAAAGCGGGTCTTGGAGCCAGGGTTAGAGAAAAAGTAGAGGAATGGGGATGGGGAGTATGAAATGAGGAGTGGTTCTCTTATCTGACCGGTGAGTAGCTGGTATCTGAGAAGGTAGCATAAACAGGTAGGGAAGATCTCCAGGCAGCAGTTGCAGTAGCGGAGTAGCGTCAGTATGTTCCAGCAGTTCAGCGAATGGCGACATGAAGGCCTTATCAAAGAATTTACAGTCCTTGGCGGAGCAGCAAGGACCTCAGTGGCTCGATGCCCAATTGGATCACTTGAGACAAGGGGTGAGGGAGATGGGTGGGTTTATGTATAGTTTTCAGATCCTCTCCAATGTGGATGCCCCTTTATTTGCCTGAGAAATTTAAAATCGACTTGTTTGGACACGCCGGGGGTTACAGATAAATTGACCAAGGAAGTAGACTTAGGCCTCATTTACACGAGCGTGTGCGTTTTGCGCGCGCAAAAAACGCAGCGCGTTGCGCGCGTTGGCATTGCGTTTTGACAGCGTATACGCTGCATTGTTGCGTTTTAAACGCGCGCACGACTAGCATTTGCCACACACGTCAAAAACGCAGAGAGGATTCATGGCAAGCCCGCCTACAAATAGGCCAGCTGGCCCAACCCCTGCTTGCTAGGAGAAGCAGGTTAAGCACCTTAATCTCCGCCTCTGCCGAGCTCGTCGATGTGTGAAATGTGCCTTTGGCATTATGTCGAGCAGGTGGCGTGTCTTTCTGACGACAATGCCATTGTCCATGCAGAATGTGACACGTGTTATAGAATTGTGTGTCGGGCTGCATAACTTCTGCCGCATTAATGATGCTACCTTTGATGCAGAATATATTCTTACACATGCAGGCAGCAGCCTCACTGTCCCGGTTCTTCCTCTCGGCCGATCTCTCTCATCCGGCCTTCGCGTGAGGGATACTTTGGCGGCATATTTTGAGTGTCGATCTGGAGCCGCACCATGGGTGCGTGATGACCTTTGAAGGGTTCTCTGTTGTTTGTCGGCTTCCCTACACACGTCACATGTGGCCTGTGGTTTTTCTTTTTTTATGGGTTTGTGTTGGGTTAGGGACTTGCAAAACAAGAGGAGTCTTGACGCGGGTTGCGAGCTTACATCTGTCGGGGTTTGAGCAGGACTTTTGTAAGTTGGCAACCTTCTTTCTGGAGATAGAATGTTGTGTGGGCTAAAGTTTGGAAAGTCCAATTGCTAGTGTACATAGTTTGCCTCGGGGCCCATGACAGCACCTAAACGTTTGCACCTCTTGCAAACCATATCAAACCCCGATTGATTAACTAAAACCTCATATCACGTGTGTATGCATTGGACCCAAAGCCCAGAAGTGTGAGAGGGTATAGGCAAATGAAATGTGGCACAAACATTGTGTTTAGAGGTATCAATGAAAAACCACACGAAATCTAACCAATCAACATCCAATTTTTTAATACTGTGTTTTGCAAAAACATAAACATTTTGCTTCAACCCAAAAACACCAACATGTTGTCTAATATACATCCAAAAAACAGAGGACGGCGAGTTGCCATCCCTGCAGCAAAAACAACTCTGGCATCAAATATTCAGTCCTCCAACACACTCAAAGGTGTTGGTACTGGTGGCCCGGGGACGAATACGCCGGCATTTCAGCACCACTATGCTGGACCTGGAGCTGTGGAGGTTGTTCCTCGCCAGCATAGTGGTGCTAATGTTGCCCGTGGTATGTTGGGGCAGGGAAGTGGGGAGCCATAGGGTGCATATAAGGATGCGGACGTGGCATCTGGGGGGCTGGATGGAATGGGCCCGGCACCTGGGGCGTGGTGGCCGGCATGGCTGAACTTCGCCACTGCTCAATGGCCGTGAAGCACTGGTTGGGATTGTGGGGCGGTCTGGAAGCGTCGATCAACGTTACGATCGACGCTTGCAGACGGCCCATACGGTCCATGGGGACCAGCCGGAGTAGGGGAACGATGCTTCGCCCAAAGGCGTCATTCCCGTCCTCATCTGCGGCTCGCCTCAGATACTCCAGGACCCGGATATCTATTTGCCCAGCTGCGGAGGCCTGTTGAGCACGGGCCCGGCGTGTGCGGGCACGCATGGGGCGCTCCTCTGCCGGAGCTGCGACGGCCCGTGCAGACTGGCCAGGGGTGGGCTCCAGGGGTGTCGGCTCTGGGCTAGGGGGCAGGACATGGGCAGCAGGAGGTTCCGGTAGAGACTCGCCAACGTCTGTCTCCTCTGTGGTATCCTCCAAATTGTCGGTTGTTCTATAATGAGAAAATTACGTTAGAACAGAATATAGAACAATGCCCACAACAACACGATGGCAAACAGGACATGGGCGAACACACATTAGACACATGCAAAAGCAGAAACTCTTACGTGCGCATCTCCATGATGTCCTTCAGGAACATCAGCTGTTTTGTGTACATATAGGGTCGCTTGCGAGATCCGCCATTTCCGCTGCGTCCCTTTTCACCCATTTCACGGCGGAATTGGTCACGGTAGCTCCGCCACCGTGTTTTGATCTCTTGGACTGTTGGAGTAAAAAACAAATATCACGCGATCAGAACTATGCCCTCTCACTTAAATCAGGGGCCCTGCACTGCCAATTACGTGGTCCACGGTGATGCGCCTGCTGCACCAAAGTTCCTCGGGCAAATGCGCAGAAGACACATACAGGGCCCCAGTTCTTCAATAGGGATGACATGCATTGACAGAAAAAGCCTGGTACTCACCCAACCGACTGCGGTCCCGGGTTCGGCCACTCTCCACTCCTGGCCAAACAGCTCCCTCGCGACCTCCTCCCAGGCGTCCTCCTTGACCGTGCGGTCATGGTACGCCTCCGAGTGAGTTTCCCAAATTGCAGGATGTCCCTGGACCAGGATAAAGAGGCGCTCCACGTCCATCCCACGCGGCATGGCAGCAGATGTTCAGTGGAAGACAACTTCAGTCTCCAGTCACTAGCCTTGCCTACTCGCAGTGGAAACGCAAGAACTTCCTGGTTTTTGTTTGCTTTGTCCAGCTTTATAGACTGTCTTTCATGGACATAACAAGTGATGCGTGATTTTCGCGCATGCAACGCAGGAGCGTCCGTGTGGCATGCGTTGTTTTCACGCACCCATTGACTTCAATGGGTGCGTGATGCGTGAAAAACGCACGATTATAGAACATGTTGTGAGTTTTACGCAACGCACACGCACTGCGCAAATTTCACGCATCGTCTGCACTGCCCCATAGAGTAATATAGGTGCGTACGACACGCATGAAAAGCACGCGCGTCACACGCGCGTATATTACGCTCGTGTAAATGAGGCCTTAGGCAGATGGCAGATCCGTCTTCTGAAGCCCCATTGGCCTCACTGGCAGATCTCTTTGTTAAGGGTGGTTCCCAAGGAGCCCAACTAGTTCAAGCTAGTACATCATTTATCATATCAAAAAGTGTTGTCGGTGAATGACAGGAGCAGTTGAGTGGGGGCGACAGTTTGATGTTTGGACTTTAAACGCAAAAACGGACATTGTGTCTGCATTTTGCTTATTGCTGTTTCACCGTGTTTTTACTTGTTTGGTTGTGAATGGAAACTGAGTTTTTACAAGGATTGTTTTTTACCCATGAGGTGTTCAATTACTTGTTTCTACATGAACGATTAGTTGAATGAGTGAAGGAGGAGTGCACTATCTGGATACTTTCCTCTCTAATTGCCCAATGGTGTCGTCTATGTGTTCGGTTTAACCGGGATGCCGAGAAGTTTGGTATCCTGTTAGCTCGTGAGAAGACTGAGAGCCTGACTATGGTTTGAAATTTTTGGGTATTGCGTTGGATTCAGAACTAATGGAGTATCGTTTGCCAGCAAACAAGCTGCAGGACTTCAAACAGTGTGTGCAGAAAGATTTGTTGGTTAGGAACTTGCACTTGTGCAAGCTGCAAGCATTGCTGGGCAAGATCAACTTCGTGAGTAGAATTTTGCCCTTGAATTTTTCTTGGCAGCTAGTGTAAGCAACGGCAGCTGTGTTCCACCCGTTGCATTTTGTGAGCGTGAATATTGGTCACAAAACGTTTCTGGTTGTATAGGCGGGGTGCCTGCGTTCGTATAACAGCAAATCTGTGGGTTGGACAGGGTGGTGTCGAATGTTGACTTGAAATTGGTGACGGATGCGACTGGGGTGCATTAATTTTGTTCTTATGTTGGTTCGTGTTGATGTGTTGCCGAGTGGGCAGATTAGTAGATGGGGGATAGTGTGACTATAAACTTGTGTAATGACTGGCAGATATGTGGACCCACTGGGCCACACTGCCGTAACGGAGCAGCTGCTGATCAAAAATGTCTATTTCAGTCAGTGAGGTGAATCTACCTGCATAGTCAGAGGTGGGCTAGTGCAGAGGAAGCAGGCTTGTGCCAGATAATGGAACTTGGCTAGGACAGCAGACTGGAGTCGTGCAGTCGTCTTGGACAGGTAAGCTGACAGCCACCAGGGGAGGGGAGATGGCGGTGGTCAGCGGCAGTAAACACGAAAACTTGGCACTTCTTGACTTATTCTCCATCATGGTTGCGGTGGAGTGTGGGGTGAATAGCTGTGGAACAAGAAAGTTTTTTTTTCTTGGTATAACTGGTATTTATTGCATTAATAATTTGACCATTGGATCACCTCCGCTGGTGAGTATTCTTCTCAATCTGATATTACGTTGCTTGGAATTGAATGTGTTGGCGTGTGTGTCACATCTGCTGGAGTATAGAATTCCCTCACTGACGCATTGTTTTACTTTTAGTGGCACGGGTCCGAGGAGTTGGCACCAGACGTGGAGCAGCTAGGAATCGAGTGGCCACATTAACTGTGGAATGCGACTTTTCAACAACAGTGAGGTTGGTTAGGGGATCGCTGGCTCCAGGCATGTTGGACATGTGCACTACAGTGTGGGAGTTATGGCAACAGATGGAGACATCAGTTGGATGTTGTCTTTTGGATGATGATCATTTTATTCTGTTGTTGTGCGTAATTGTTAAGGAATGTGAAGTAGGGCTCTGTGCTGCTGTTGTGAATTGGTGCATGGCATTAGTAAACTTATAAGTAGGAATGTTTGGTGTCATGGTGGTTTTAAGTTTGGGGATGTGGCTTGCGGTGGTGGTGTGGTGCATTATCTTTTGCTTAAATGGGTTGTCCACTTTCTGAAAACTGATGACCTATCCACCGGATGATCGATGCGTGTCCGACACCCAGACCCAGCACCGATCCAGCACTCCAGATGCCTCCGGGTGCCGGACAATGTTGCCTGAAACAGATGGCTCCTGTCAAAGAATAGCAGCCGTTTGGCGGAAGTGCAGCTCTGCTCCTATTCAAGTGAATAGGCGCAGAGCTGCAGTTCCACCGAACGGCCGCTATGCAGGTGTCAAAGCCATCTGCTTCTGGCTCCAACTACTGCATCCCGTTCCAAACATCCGGTGCACGGAGGTAGCCGGAGTTGCGGATCGGTGCGGGGTCCGGATGTCGGACACGCACCGATCATATACTGATGACATATCCGATGGATAGAAAGTGGACAACCCCTTTAAGTCCAAGACTTATGTCATGGGCAAAGGCTGTCTGGTGGAATTGTGGGTAGTGGAGGGATTTGATGAATACCAATGCGGTGGGTGTCTTAATCTTTGTCAGTACGCAGAGTGTTGCCTGGATCCTTGTTGATGAATGGGATGGCTTAATCTAATTATCAGTTTGCCAGTATTTTTTGTAAATGTTTGAGGAAGTGTGGTCTGCATGAAGCTGAATATACTGGGGGTAGGGCAAAATGTAGTTCAGAATTTGGGTTCTGGGACACTCTTATGTATATTAGGATGCGTTGCAGCAAATGTGAGACCACCAAACTCAGCAGTTGGGCTTCTCCTAGGAGGAGGCGTCCATGAGATGGATTGGAGTTCAAGGTATGCTCTGGAGTGCTGTCATGTCTAAGTTTAATTTTACGGCTATTTTAAAAAGACCTTCTGACTTTGATATTGCATGCTTGAGGAGAAGACTTGGGCATCAGAGCTTCCCTTGACCTGATTGATGACATCAAGTATGATCTACTGAGGCTCTTGTATTCTTTTCCGCAGGTAGTGTTTGTGTGGTCAGACATAGTTCCTTGTCTGACTTGGTGGCATGCTCAATAGAGCGGTCTTGCACTTTTTTGCTTATAGTGGAGGGGTAGCATGTCATTTTCAAACAATGATCAGCAAAAATGTTTGAAATAATCCATTTAAGCCAACTTTCATCGTCCATGTTTGGGCAGCTTTCAAAGCATGAAGAAGAAACTTAAACCAAAATAATGCTTGTGTAACTAGCAAAACAAGTGATGTAGCTCAGTGCCAAAAGAATTCCGCACAACTTTTTCTTTAGAATTTTTTTTACCAAACAAGCCTCAATATAAAAAAAGAATACAGCATAAGGACAAGAGACACAGTATGGTCCAATCTTTTTTTATTATCATACAATAATTACAGACTTTGAGAATTATATTATATTATGTTGTGCAGTTCTACATTTATACAGACATGACCAATACCAAAAAAAACCTAAAAAAAAAATGAATTTTTGAGGATATAAGTCTTTGTATTGGTTTTATTTTCAATCAATATCCTTAAAAATTGAGAACATTAATTTCATCAACTCAGAAACGAGGGACAACATTCATCTGGTATGACCGAAGTCCTAAAGAATTGGTGTTCGGCTCTGGTCTTATGTTCAAATTCTTTCTGTCTATGGTGGGTTCCAAGGTAAACTTTTGCAGTATAGTGGTTAGAAAGAGGAAGAGCTCCATGCGAGCCAGGCCTTCTCCCATACACATGCGCTTGCCTAATACAGAATGAGCATACAAAAAAAAGTTACGAGTTGTATAGTTTAGACAATAAAATTCTTAATAGAAGAGGGGGTGCAAATTCGGCACCCCCATCTATACACCAGGACAAAAATACATTTTAAAGGGCACCATGTAATGCTTAATATCCCCTGTGGTGGCACTGCAGGGGAATTGAACATTTGCTGCCTGGTTCCATTGCAGATTACTGCGGATTCAGCTGTGACCATTATATTGTTGGATGACCCTAATGATCAGTTCAAATTCTGTATAAGGTCTTAATGAAAACTGCTATAACACATTACCATTAGACATCTATCTTACATATATATTATTATCACATATAGCATTGCCAAGTTTATCCATGTAGCAAAAATGAGTTTGTCACTTAGGATGATTTGACATTATGTTGCAATTTGTTACCAGTAGTTTCCATAAAACTGCAGGTAAACTTGACAATTTGTTAACTCATTAAGTTATAACAGGACATATGTTGCTATGCTACAATTGTATTATGTGATGTTCTGCATTCACATTAACTATTATCTTCATTTACCCCTTTAAGAGATTGTCTTATCTGTCGTGACATGTCACTGAGATGAACCTTTCTAATATGGACATATATCTGACAATAGCTTAGACCGTTTGTTAGATGCTGCACATGCTCCATGTCGTGTCCGTGGCTGTGGGCCGTCAGGTCCACTCTCCCCGACAGCCACAGCCATGGGTCGGCGAGCGCTGGCCCCAGTCTCCTCCTCAGGAGACGCCAGCGCTCGTTTCCACTCACCTCAGCCAGATCCCGTAGGGTGCGCACGCTCGTGCCTGCTCTTAAAGGAGTAGCGCACGCACAAGACTTTGATGAAGCATCAGCCCGTGAGTACCCTGGACTATAAGAGGGGTCCAGCCACCTGCTTCAATGCCTGAGCATTGTTGTTGTTCCCTAAGTTTGTCTATGCAATGGTCTCCTGGTGTGTTCCTGTTCCTGGTTGAGTACTGTGCTGAGCCAGAGTCGTGCCGTACTGTATACCACACCTGACCTGCTTCACCACGCCTAACGTCTACCTGCTGCCTAGTCCCAGCTGAGCCTGCCTTGCTACTGTCCGAGCTGCCACAGATACCCTATACGAACTATAGACATTGACCTGCGCCTTGTTGGCCAACTTGCATACCGCAAAGGCGGTACAGCCCAGTGGGTCCACAAACCCTACGTGACACTCCATTTGCAGCTATGACTTCATAAAAAACTGTAAAGTCTAAAGGGGGCAATTTTACGCCAATCTTAAGTTGGAACAAACTGCATCACATTTATTAAGTTGTGAAAGCCTCTTAATAAATGTGTTGCATCATTTTGCCACGCCGTGCACCACAATTTTGTCACAAAGACCGCGGCCATGTTCCATCCATTTGCCTACATCACTGCTCCTCTTCTTCCCTCTGGGTCACCCTCATCACTGCAGCACAGCTCATACAAGGTCCTTACGCCGAGCAGTGTCAGGGCTTTATATACAAATCAGCACTTCAACGTTATCAGTATTGCGTCGCATACAACGTCCTGACGGTAGCCAGCATCAGTACATGTATGGGGCGCGCTGTGAGTATGTAAAGTAAAGACAAGCCAAAACATTGCATTCCGAAATCCGATCAATGTATGCTATTGGTCTTCCTAAACCCAGCCTAGATCCAACAACCACATCAAAATATCAGGGGATCAAAATATTTTCATACATCAAACCTCGGACTAGTAAGAAGCTCAACCCCAGCCATCGTTTACAGATATTTTTGCTTGTAAACTATGAATAATAATTACGTTTTCTTACCTGCAGAAAATGGCATGAATGCGTCACTTTTCTTAAAGCAGCCATTCTCATTAAGAAAGTGTCCAGGGTCAAACTCGTCTGGGTTCTTGAATTGTTTGGGGTCTTTCAGGACAGAGGTTAGGACTGGAAACACCATGCTTCCCTGAAAACAAGTGCAAAATATAAATATATGCTAAATATGAAGGCAGTATAAAGTTTGGAGGAAGTCCGGTCTTGTAAGAAGTTAATGAGAAAAATGGAAAAGAAAGGAGGAGACCTCCAGCTCACCAGTAGTTGCGTCTCCAGACACCTCGCACGGATCCCCGCTACGGCCAGCGGTAGGTATATCAGGAAAAAGAAAGAGAAAATCCAGCGCTGTGTTTGATTAAAAAGGAAAATTGTTCCCAATTTTATTGAAAAAATGGTTAAAAGTTACACGGAGACGCAGTCTCAAGGTGTATATATAGCGGGCTGGATGACCTTGGCCAAGGTCATCCAGCCCGCTATATATACACCTTGAGACTGCGTCTCCGTGTAACTTTTAACCATTTTTTCAATAAAATTGGGAACAATTTTCCTTTTTAATCAAACACAGCGCTGAATTTTCTCTTTCTTTTTCCTGAGAAGAATGGAACCAAGAAGTTGAGATGATCAGCACACCTTCGACATGTGATATTCCCTGAAGATAGTGTCTTTGTGGTACCATATTGGCCATACTAGCCAAGAACAGTCTTGCTATAAAGGAGGGTAGTATATGGATTTACTGAGTATGTGTGAAATATCCACCTTGATTCATAAGCTCAAAAAATAGGAACATGTGAATAGCTTAGTAAAAAAGTTGGGAAGTCCAGAATACCTTAGGAATGTGATATCCTCTGAAGGTTGTGTCCTTGCTGGTAGCATGGGGCACTCCTGCTGGGACAATATCAGAAAATCTCTGGATCTCGTGGATTACAGCTTCTGTGTAGGGCATTTTACTCTTGTCTTCCATTGATGGACAGCGATCTTTGCCTATAACATTGTCAATCTCCTTGTGGATCTTCTCTGAAATTTACAAAGAAAAATTTTCATTTTTTCAGTCTAGTATAATTTTATCATTGTATCAATGCAATTACAATTCACTGTAAATATGGTTTCCTTGTAGTTTTCTCAAATTCACTGTATTTCATATCACAAGGGATATATTATATTACCATCTAGCCATGGGTCATTAATTTGTCATTTTGGCATGAACAGATTATGACAATAATATGTCTTTATTTCTAGTGCCTGTGCACTTTACATTGACACCATAGATGTAGTAGAGTAGATCAAAAGTTTAAATTTTTTGCCTGTCTAAATAATAAAGTCTCTTTATATTATTTGTATTTTTGTGTATATATTTTTATAATATTTACTATCATTTGTTGATACAGCGGATGCGCTTATTATTCCTTTCTGTTTCCAATAACCTAGCACCTAAATCAAAGAGGTTGCAGGAGATCAGGGAATATGGCACAAACCCAATCAGACAGTGCTATCTAAATATCTACCCACTACCAGCCCTATGCGTTTCTTTACTAGATTCTGTCTCTGCCGTAAATCATCAGGGGCTTGCAGAGTCAGAGTATTATAACTTCTAGCATTCTAGAAGTGTTCAATGAATTAAACCAGAATCGTTTGTAGCGTGGATATCAATGCCAGCCGCCATTAGCGACAAACAACTCCATCTTATAAAGGAGTCCCCATCCCCTTCCGGAATCACCATCTGCTTCAACCTATCAGTGACGTCGCATGGGAGGTATGTCCTGTCCCGTTGGAAGAGGGGGCCCGTCCAGCTCAGCGAATAGGAGACTGACCTATGACCGGCCTGCCCTCGATGACATGAGGCATGTAAACACAGGAACTGACAGTGCACTGCAAGGCCGTTCATGATTCCTGTGTTATCGCCGAACTGACAAACACCATACAACACATCAATGCAATTACAACCAAATAAATGATTGAAGTTCGTTAGAAGGTGGTAAATGAGGCCTAAAAGAGGTTATAAAAAATGTATATAAACAATTTAGAAATAGCACAATTTTCTTAATTTAAACCCTGTTGAAAGTGAGCACATTGCTTCTATATGTTGAGATGGGGATGGAGTTTTAAATTTCACGTGTTTAGGAAAAATGCCGGGGGGGGGGGGGTGGCTGTTTCTATTCCCTGTTTTTAGCAAAAAAGAGACACAGGGGGGGGGGTGACTTATTGAAGGCGAGATAGGACCCATTTCGGCTGCGCTCTATAGCTTCACCTATAGCTTCACCTATAACGTCTTAGACAGATTGCGTCGTAGAGGTTAGCTCCCCTACACCCCCTCCTTGTACCTTTCCTTTCTTTCTCTTTCTTTTCTATTCTGTTCTTTCTATTTGATTCCTTCTCTTCATTTTTTTTACTTGTTTGGCTTTATTGTTTGACCACATTCTGTTATCGTACATGGAAATCTTGTGTCACAGGAGCATATATATCCCTGAGAGACGGGGAGATGCTGTTTTTGTTTGCAATATCTTTTGTACATATTTTCAATAAAATCTTCTTGAACAAAGAAAAAAAGAGAGGAACAAAAACATTGGCGGACATGGAAGATTTTTGGGGGACAGAGGCATGATATTTCAATATCTTTATAAATGTGAACCTAAAATTGCTCAACATGACGGACAGTTGTAACTCTGAAACAGCCTACAGATGGGGATGAGTATTCTATTCTAAGACCTCTGGTATATGACCTAATGACCTTGTATTCAGCTGATATAAAGATGAACAAGGGAATAGAAAAAAGGTTGGATCTTTTTTAAGGCGCTGTTGCGTGACTTAAACCTTTGTCACCAGGTGAGCATGGTATATTCTCATTCTCTTACCTGCTTAACCAACTGACCTACACTATGTTGCGCCGTGTTTTTTGCTCTTTTTTTCAGCTGATATAAAGGCTGACATAACAAAACCTAATGACACTTGCATTCCATTTTGCTAAATATATATATATACTAAGATAAGCTTGGTATTCTGTATTTTACCATATGTGGTATGTATATGTGTAAGTGTGAGGGTAACGCCTACTCTCATTTCATTATAAATAAAGATACATCCGCCCCCTGGGGGCAGAGACTGAACACTGACGCTGCGTGTCATGGTCTCTCCGGCCGGCCGGCCTCTCTCAGATCCACCAGTAGGAGAGCATTCACTAATTTGGAACTCATAGACAAATGCAGATAATGTCCAACGTTAATGGACAATGTAAATTCTGCAGCGACATTAGTTGGGGGCTCTTGTCCCGGATTCTCAACACAGATCGAAGGCGACAATCGAAGGTGGATGATGGCTAAGATAACGGAGAACTGCAAACAATACCGATGAGTAAGAACTGTTATTCTTACTGTGCACTTCTCTCTTGTTTTAGATGCCGTCCAGGCATTGTCTCTTTTGACTATTTGGGAACCATGAACACCATTTGTCTATGAGTTGTTGTATGTGTTATAGGAATAGGTGTGTGAGTAGACACAAATCTGTGAGTGTATCTGTGAGCGACTGAGATAAGGGAGCGTTTGTTTTTTGATCCCAAGACATACAGAAACAACCAAATACCGAGATAACACTAAACGGCCTGCCCGAAGTGTTCCCTCCGGCCCTTGGGTTTAGTCTGTATTAAGATCAGGTTGCAAATTGATCCTTGCCGAAGTGACGGGTAACCATCCCCGCCCAAGTGATTGTTAGGACTTTTGTGCATCCAGACTGTGACAAATAAGAGGTGCACCTGGCCGGAAGTAAGAGTATGTATGTGGGCTAATCCTCGGACGCCCAACCTGAATGAGTTGCTGATTTATAAGTAACATCTCTGTAACTAGAAAGTTTATAGAATATCCAAGGGCCCTTAAGACGGTTAGACAGTTATGAATCATACCCATCCATTTTCACAAAGTAGGTTAACGTAACTTGTTAATAATTATTTGGCTGCTGTTTAGGGTTAAACAGATCAGATACGTGGTTATCCTAATGACAGACTAAAAGATTTAGCATAGTGCATAGGGTAAACTCCCATGACAGACTAAAATATTTAGCAGAGTGCATAGGGTAACCTCCCCATGACAGACTAAAAGATTTAGTCTAATTGTAGGTTGAAGGGTTTAGTAGGCCAGGATTTAGCAGAGTGCATAGGGAACCCCGTTTGACAGACTAAAATATTTAGCAGAGCGCATGGGGACATCTGGATCTACTGTACGTGTGCCCAAAGTGCTGCCCAGCCAAGATGAAGGGATACGCCGCCCAAGGTTTAGGGTGGGGTAAAACAGCAGCAGATATTGTTAGAAAACTATGCAGGGAAAGGGTTAGTTTAGAACCTAGAGAAAATAACGTAGAAAGCCAGAACGACCAAGCAAGGGAGGCCTCAGTTATACTAGATGGGATGGTTTCTTGAGAGATGATGGGCCCTGGATTAATAGACAGAGTTGCAGAGAACAGATAGAAGTGATTGAATGTACCAGAAATAAAATAAAAACAAAATAAAAACACAAGGAAACACAGTTGTCATTTATAAGTAAGAATTAACAACCGTCCAATTCTATAGATAGTGACATTCCAGTAGAAAAGAATGTGCCAACGTATAATTCTTCTATGTACAGATTTATAAACCAAAGATTTACAGAAACAAGAGGTTTCCAGGGGTGACATGCCCGCGGTTATTAGCCATACATCAGAGAAAGGCGTCATCTGAATTCATAAATGAATCAATTAACTCTTCATTTCCTAAAAAGGAAACATTGGGTGAAATGCTTAGAGATTATTGATAGAGAAATAGTAAGATGTGGATTAGGTATTGGCTAGAAATATAAATAAAGCCAATAGGATCATTTTAAGTGTAATGACCACGGATTGTAGAAGGAGACGTGAGATTGATAAAGTGAAGATTCTTATGGATTTCTATCCAGATCAGGTTGTTGGAATATACTGTATATCATCTGTCCTAAATTGTCACTAATTTAATTTTCTCTCGTTATAGGACTTTTTCCGAGACATTTTAAACTTTACTGTAAATCTTTTTCCTTTTTGGTTTATTTAACAGTCATTTTAATAATTGCATGGAATGTCTAACAGTATATTGTTAATCTATAGTAACAGTGTTAGACTAATATAACTAATGATAATACCATAACGTGTGTTACTTACAAGAGCAGGATGCCTCAGATATCCATTGTGGAATGAGCATGTGAAGATGTCTGGTCATTGATGGACAGGAGCACATGGTGACATTTTGACCTTGTAGCTCATAAGTTTTAGCTAGTAAGGGGTTAATGCTACATTCTCTGTTATCTGTTGTATAGCTACAGTGAAGGAAATAAGTATTTGATCCCTTGCTCATTTTGTAAGTTTGCCCACTGTCAAAGACATGAACAGTCTAGAATTTTTAGGCTAGGTTAATTTTACCAGTGAGAGATAGATTATAGAAAAAAAATAAATAAATCACATTGTCAAAATTATATATATTTATTTGCATTGTGCACAGAGAAATAAGTATTTGATCCCTTTGGCAAACAAGACTTAATACTTGGTGGCAAAACCCTTGTTGGCAAGCACAGCAGTCAGACGTTTTTAGTAGTTGAAGATGAGGTTTGCACACTTGTTAGATGGAATTTTGTCCCACTCCTCTTTGCAGATCATCTGTAAATCATTAAGATTTCGAGGCTGTCGCTTGGCAACTCGGATATTCAGGTCCCTCCATAAGTTTTCGATGGGATTAAGGTCTGGAGACTGGCTAGGCCACTCCATGACCTTAATGTGCTTCTTTTTGAGCCACTCCTTTGTTGCCTTGGCTGTATGTTTCGGGTCATTGACGTGCTGGAAGACCCAGCCACGAGCCATTTTTAATGTCCTGGTGGAGGGAAGGAGGTTGTCACTCAGGATTTGACGGTACATGGCTCCATCCATTCTCCCATTGATGCGATGAAGTAGTCCTGTGCCTTTAGCAGAGAAACACCCCCAAAACATAATGTTTCCACCTCCATGCTTGACATTGGGGACGGTGTTCTCTGGGTCATAGGCAGCATTTCTCTTCCTCCAAACACGGCGAGTTGAGTTAATGCCAAAGAGCTCAATTTTAGTCTCATCTGACCACAGCACCTTCTCCCAATCACTCTCAGAATCATCCAGATGTTTGCAAACTTCAGACGGGCCTGTACATGTGCCTTCTTGAGCAGGGGGACCTTGCGGGCACTGCAGGATTTTAATCCATTACGGCGTAATGTGTTACCAATGGTTTTCTTGGTGACGGTGGTCCCAGCTGCCTTGAGATCATTAACAAGTTCCCCCCGTGTCGTTTTCGGCTGAGCTGTCACCTTCCTCAGGATCAAGGATACCCCACGAGGTGAGATTTTGCATGGAGCCCCAGATCGATGTCGATTGACAGTCATTTTGTATGTCTTCCATTTTCTTACTATTGCACCAACAGTTGTCTCCTTCTCACCCAGCGTCTTACTTATGGTTTTGTAGCCCATTCCAGCCTTGTGCAGGTCTATGATCTTGTCCCTGACATCCTTAGAAAGCTCTTTGCTCTTGCCCATGTTGTAGAGGTTAGAATCAGACTGATTAATTGAGTCTGTGGACAGGAGTCTTTTATACAGGTGACCATGTAAGACATCTGTCTTTAATGCAGGCACCAAGTTGATTTGGAGCGTGTAACTGGTCTGGAGGAGGCTGAACTCTTAATGGTTGGTAGGGGATCAAATACTTATTTCTCTGTGCACAATGCAAATAAATATATATCATTTTGACTATGTGATTTTCTTTTTTTTTTTTTTTTATATAATCTATCTCTCACTGGTAAAATTAACCTAGCCTAAAAATTCTAGACCGTTCATGACTTTGACAGTGGGCAAACTTACAAAATCAGCAAGGGATCAAATACTTATTTCCTCCACTGTATGTCTGCAGAAACTACACATTTAGTGCAAAATAAGAACTGTAACTTAAAGATTAAGAAAAAAAAAAGCCTGATAAGATCATAGGATTGAGTATTATATGTTTTATGTCTATATGTTATATGTTATATGTTACATTATATGTTTTATGTGTCGACCACAATGAAAAACTTAATTTTCATATTTAAATTTAATATGATGTGCATTACTAAATGAGAATTATAATTCATTGGATGAATAACAAAAGAATAGGAGTTTATACACAGTCATTCTAGTTATATACTTGTTTTACCAAAGTTACACACAAAAGGTATAAATGTGTGAGATTGGATTCTCAGTATTGAGAATGTCTGGGAACAGCTGGTATTGTGAGTGACTGGTGTGTGTGCTTAACTACTTTTTTTTAAAGGGAAATGGTTTATTTGAAATCATCACATCAGAAGTGATTTGACAAGAAAGATTTTTTTATATGTCGGTGTTAAATTTTAGTTAAAAAGTTTCTATTGGCATATGATGACACATAGTGAGCAATATGTTTCATCATTTTGTTAATAGATTGGTTTATTTAATAATTGACATATACTAATTAAGGAAAGAAATATTTTGCTATTTTGCAAAGCTCTATTATTTATTTTAAAGAGTATCCTTTCTGTTATATATACACATTACACACACACACACACACACACACACACACACACACACACGCACACGCACGCACGCACACACACACACGCACACACGCAGGCACAAACGTGTTGGGAATATATTTGATGTAGTGAAAGTTCAAGTGGGATTACAGCATTCACAAGAGCTGTTGTCACGTTTCTTATATCAGATTCCAGTCAAATCAATCTTATAGTTTCTGACATCATTGTAGCAATTCAGGCTGTCATTCAATATAAGCCTGATGGACAGATTGAAGTTACTGATGATATGCTACATTTTATGTGTACTGCACTCTATGAGGTATTGCGCTGAGAGGAGGACCTCACATGTCAGGAAATATTGAGGGCAGTCCTGTCCTCCTTCTGGGCACAGGGTAAACAGACGTAGGACGCATGTCAGTGGCCCCTGTGACTGTTAAAATTATTGCAAACAGCCCCAAACCCCAGTTGAAGCAGTGTCCCCTAAGCCTCCCACAGTTGAAAAGTATTGATAACCAGATAAGACAGTCTTTGGAGGCAGGGGTACTAAAGAAATGTGTATGTTCTTATAATAAGCCCCTCTCCCTAGGAATGCCAAACAACTTCGTACCTTCCTGGGTCTCATAGGGTATTGTAGAGAATGGGTGCCCTCCTCTTCTTCCCTAATGCAACCCCTATATGATGAAATGGGGCGGCAACCCTTCACTTTGACAGAGGAAAAATCTGAGGCCATTAACTGTCTGAAGCATGCTATTGTTTCTGCCCCAGCATTAGGCCTCCCTAACTATACCAGGCCCTTCTTCCTGTTTTGCCATGAGACCAGAGGACATGCCTAGGGAGTTCTCACTCAACTCCATGGAGGGAAGCAGCGTCCTGTGGCCTACTACTCTGGCAGACTTGATCCTGTCATACGTGGGTCACCATCCTGTATCCGTGCAGTAGCGACGGCTGCCCTACTCAAAGACAAAGCAACAGACATAGTGCTAGACTACCCTCTAATTCTCATGGTACCTCATGCAGTTAGTGAGATTCTTAATCAAACACACACCAAACATATGTCTACTTCACATCTCACTAAGTATGAGACAAGTCTCCTTAAGCCGTCTAACCTAACCATACAGAGATGTGCAGTGTTGAACCCTGCTACATTGCTTCCGCAGGGTCCAACAGAGGAGGAAGAGAGGGATAGGTTACATGATCAATGGGAGACTTTTGAGAGGGAATGGGATAAGTCACAGGAAACAGCAGACCATGAATTTCCACCCTGGTGGGAAGTTGATTTCCCAGCGCATTTGATTCCCCAGTACCCAGGTCACCAACATAATTGTCCTGAATTAATGACAATGGAGATGGAAAAAAAATGTAACAGAGGATCCAATATCTAATCCAGCTTTTGAGTTTTGTTGTAGATGGTTCCAGGTACCACCATGAAGGATGCTACAAGACTGTGTATACTGTCACTACTGAAACAGAGGTAATAAAGTAAGAACCACTCCCATCCTCCGTGTCAGCACAGGAGGCGGAGTTGAAGGCACTCGCTGAGGCATGTAGACTGGCTGAAGGTAAAACCGCAAATATATACTGACTCTAGATATGCTTTTGGTATTGCACATGATTATGGCCCAATCTGGAGGGGCAGGGATTTTGCTGGATCCACGGGTAAAGCCATAATGTTGAGAGTGTGAGAGAACTGTTTGAGGCTCTGACACTGCCAAAGCAGGTAGGTATACTCAAAGTGCAAGCTCTTACTAAAGTTCAAGCTACCCCCGAAGCGTGGTGAAATAGACTTGCAGACGAGGCTGCAAAAGCTGCGGCTCTCACGTCCCTCAAAGAGGAGGTCGTAGTATTCTTTACCAGCATAGCATCTGGCCCCATAAACATGATAATATTAAGTAGACTACAAAGTCAAGCCACAAAAGAAAAAGGACAGTGGCAGACAAAAGGTGCCAGTGAAGGGGAGGATGGAATATGGAAGGTGGGTAATAGGATGTGCCTACCCAGAGTCCTCTTCCCCATGGTAACCCAACTAATGCAAAGATGAACGCATGTGTCAAGAGAAGGAATGAGTGCAATGGTGACCAAATGGTGGGTAGCCCCGGGTTTCAGCAAGTGCTGCTGGGTGCATGATATGTATACACAAAAATTATGAATGGAGAAGAGGGGGAGGTAAACCTCCAGCTCACCATTTAGTTGTGTCTGGGTACAGACAGCGCCCGGATTCCCGCGCGGCCAGCGGTGAACAACAGGAAAAAACACAGAACCAAGATCCAGCGCTGGGTGTGAGTTAAAAGGAACTCCTGTTCCAATTTTATTGGTATAACAAAGGTTAAAATGATTGAACTATATAGAGTAGTTCTATGGCAGAGTACAGGAATGAATGTTAAACTGGAAATAAAAGCCAGGAGTGAACTCAGAGTACCTATGCATGCCATGAATAAGGACACAGACGTGTCAGAAACGCGTAGGCACATTTGAACAGGTCTTACTGCAATCCTTCACCTAACATTCATTCCTGTACTCTGCCATAGAACTACTCTATATAGTTCAATAATTTTAACCTTTGTTACACCAATAAAATTGGAACAGGAGTTCCTTTTAACTCACACCCAGCGCTGGATCTTGGTTCTGTGTTTTGTCGTGCATGATATGTGTCTGCCATAACATAGGCAAAACTGTGCAGGTTGCAAAAAGGCATATGGTAAAGGCAGACTACCCATATCAGCGATTGCAGATTGACTCAGTTACCAAAGGTGGGACAGTATAAACATGTACCAGTCTGTGTAGATCTGTTCTCCTGGTGGCCAGAGGCATGGCCAGCAATGAGGGCTGCAGCAAAAGTAACTGCTAAAAAACTGCTCTCAGAAGTAGTATGTAGATATGGGGTCCCTGAGACAATCGAAAGTGATAGAGGAACTCACTTTACTGGAGAGGTACTCCGAGATATCCTGCAGGTCCTGGGCATAGAGCAGCTTTTCACACCCCTCATTCCCAGACTAGGGATGGTAGAAAGTTTGAATGGGACTTTGACGTTAAAAATCCAGAAGGTCATGGCTGAAACCCATAAACCATGGACTGAGTTCCTGCCTATTGCACTCTGGCCTCACAAGTTATGTGGGAGCTCTGAAAAAATAGCTCACGCAGATGTATAAATATGTTTATGATTCCATTCCAGATCCTAAGTGAAAGGAGGACATTGTTTACAGCCGAGGAGTGGGCGTGTTTAAAGAGACACTCTAAAGGACTAGAGCCGCACTGTATTTGTCCGTACCAAGTCCAACTCACAACTTCCACATCCGTTAAATTGGAAGGAAAGACAACTTGGATACTGCCAGTCACTGCTGTATCTTGTGTGGGGATAAAGGCAACTGGTAGCTCCCAGTGCTCTGAGACATCTAGAAAATGGTTGACACAGGGTCTGGAAAGTGCAATAAAAGGCAATTTAACTAATAAAGAAGTGGCATTGATGAATGCCACCAGACGGGACATGATCTTGTTCTCCTGGAATGCAGGAGCGTTAAAGCACTACAGGGATGTGCTTCAACCCAACATGTACTTCATATATGTGGGTTTGAAGCATATAAGTAGTTGCCACCCAGGAGACAAGGAGTATGTACCCTAGCCAGACCACGACCAGCTACTTAGATAGAGATATATTGTGTTTAAACTTGTAATATGTTTGATTGCAAAAGTATCAGCAGTTAAGAAAACAGCACAGGATATTAAAGTGCATGTGGTCCAGACCACCCACCACCCAAAGAACTGAGGAGTAAGGAAACATTCAGAGCCACCTGTTTACGTGACACTGAATGCTTCCATACCTGATAAAGTTATTTGTCAAGCCGTAGCACAACACCAAGGTGGATGGTATTGCCCGAAATGTAAAACCTGTAATTCCCTAAATCTTCAGGTGTGTACAGTATGTAACGCTGTACATGCACCTATTGCTAGACACGTATATGGAGTACCCATCCAATGGTGAATGGCACAAGGTGCTCTGATTCAGGGGAGCTGATCAGAACGTAGCTGTTGAATGTGCATTCTAGTACCCCTCTAAGCAAATTTATGTTCAAAAGAAGGGAATTGTCAAAGATATTTTAATATCTTTATAAATGTGAATCTAAAATTGCTCAACATGACGGACAGTTGTAACTCTGAAACAGCCTACAGAGGGGGATGAGTATTCTATTCTAAGACTTATGGTATATGACCTAATGACTTTGTATTCAGCGGATATAAAGGCTGACATGACAAAACCTAATGACACTTGCATTCCATTTTGCTAAATATATATATATATATATATATATATATATATATATATATATATATATATATATATACTAAGATAAGCTTGGTATTCTTTATTTTACCATATGTGGTATGTATATGTGTAAGTATGAGGGTAACGCCTACTCTCATTTCATTATAAATAAAGATACATCTGCCCCCTATGGCAGAGACTGTTTGAACACTGACGCTGCGTGTCATGGTCTCTCTCGGGCCGGCCGGCCTCTCTCAGATCCACCATTGAGAGAGCATTCACTAATTTGGAACTCATAGACAAATGCAGATAATGTCCAATGTTAACGGACAATGTAGATTCTGCGGTGACAAACTATAATACTAATGTCATCTAATGTGGCAGACAAGCCTTTAAACCCCCTCAGGCGCCAGGGCCTGAAAACGACTTCCACCTTTGCACCACCATGGCGTTGTCCCTCTGGGGGAGGGGAGATTGTGTTATTTACAAAAAAAAAAAAATATGCTTGAAAATTATTACCTTGTATTTCTGGATATTTCAAGAGTATAAGAAAACCATGTCTCAATGTTAAACTTGAAGTCTCTGTTCCAGCAAAGAATAGATCAAATATAGTTGCCTGTAGGTTTGCCTCATGAAATTCTGCGTCTGGATTATTTTTCTCCTGAAAATGTGAATTTATCGTTATTTTAATTTAATTATTAAAAATTGTCACAGCCCCATACACTCTTTATAGATGCATCAGAAGTTAAAAATAGAGCAAATGAAAAACTGTGCCCTTGCACGTGGCAGCCAATAGTAGGGATGTGTTTAACACCTTAATTTAAAAAATAGTTGACATTTAGTTGCTATAGGCACCCTCTAAATGTGTCACCCCAAAGTGTTTTGGTTTTTGCAATAGGACTAAACTTCCTATCTGAGGATCTAAGATTATCTACAGACGTACCTCTTCCATCCTCATGAGGAAGCAATCTATGAAGTCACGAGGGCAATTCTCATCCAGGGTTGCACGGTGGCTGTTTATCATCCCCTTTATAAATTCTTTCAGCTTCTTTAATACTTTGAATATCATTTGGTGAGGACCAGGAATGTAGAACATCAAGGTTGGGAATATGTTAAAAAGCTATTGAAGGAAAAAGTAATGAAAAACATAACATCAATATTATTATGTTTTGAGTTAAGAGTCAATACATTGATTGTGAGCGTCATATTTATATACATTATATACTTTAATATTTTCCATGACTTTAAGGGATGAGGCCATCTTTGTAGCCAACTTATTTGTTTTGCGTTAAAGGGGTTGGCCACGAACTGACAACTGATGACCTATTCATAGGATAGGTCATCAGCATAAGATCGGTGCGGGTCCGACACCCGAACACTGCACCGATCATCTGCTCCAGCTGCCTACGGGCGCCAGATGTTATAAAGTGTATGTGGCAGTCGGAGTCGGAAGCAGATGGCTCCAACCATTGCATAGCGGCAGAGCTTAAAGAGGCTCTGTCACCAGATTTTGCAACCCCTATCTGCTATTGCAGCAGATCGGCGCTGCAATGTAGATAAGAGTAACGTTTTTATTTTTAAAAAACGAGCATTTTTGGCCAAGTTATGACCATTTTTGTATTTATGCAAATGAGGCTTGCTAAAGTCCAACTGGGCGTGTTTAAAGTAAAAATCCAACTGGGCGTGTATTATGTGTGTTACATCTGTCTACAGCTCTTATACAGACCTATGTGTCTTCATAGTTACAGGATACAAACAAACCTGGTGAAGTCTGAAACTGTGGTCATACTCTCTTCCATCTGTTCACTACTTTTTGCTAAGCATGATGTTCCTTGTAAGAAGATGTAGAGAGATGGAAAAGCATATGATTGTAGGATCAGACTACACAGGCTTTGTTTGTAGTCTGTTGTCATGGAGATACACTGGTCTGCATAGTAGCTGTAGATACAAAATTGTAAGATATTTTAAATCAAGACTATCTGCATAGTTGCCTCAATGGCTTTTCTGTTCCAATTCTGTGCCAAGGCGGCAGACATTTCTAATGCTTACCATGTTGTCCTAACATCCACTATAGGTACGTCCGTACTTGTGCATTACTATATTTCCCATTCAGGCAGATGAGCATGTACCTGTATCTGGACCTATTTAATGGACACCAGGCGGTTTACCTTCAATCATGTTGTCCAAAGGTGGTGAAACCCTGTCATTTTTGTAAATTCATGTTAATTACATTGCACCCATATTTACGTTAGACATTTTGTAATATTTACCTGTACTGAACGGGTGTTGAACAGCTTGAAAATATCGTTTATATATGACAAGAGAGTCAAGAAATTTTTGTCTTCATAGTCGTATCTTTCACCAAACACAACAGAGCAAATGACATTAGAAACAGCTTGTCGCAATATATTGATTGGATCAATTGGAGTGTCTGATAGTAAATATAAAGAGTTGATCAGTCATTGTCTTAACTACAAAATATAACACAGACGTTTGATAAATATGGACCAAGGTTACTACACAGTTTTATCTTAGGCCTCATTCAGCCACATTTTAGCATTCACGTTACTGCCGCAAGTAAGGGCCTGATAGCGGGTCTAATGAGCTGAACTAGCAGCAGCATCATAGATCCCTATGATTCTAATAGTTTGGGTCATTAAACTTACGCTCAGATCACAAATTGCGTCTATACTACAGAAGCGAAAATGCGGCTGCTTTATGGCCGTCTGAATGAGGCCTTATTGAAGGTATTTTGTTATGAAAGTAGTAGGAGGTATACCCTGGTGACTCTTGTCATCTCACTAAAGCTCGTCGTCATGTGACTGTCTCCATTGTACTCTATGTAATCGCTGTACTACTGCTACCACGATTACATAGAGTACAGCGGGGCCGGTCACATGACGACGAGTCCTGTCATCATGAAGGAAGACTTTGCCACTTGACTTCCGGTCCCCCGACAGCACTATAAAAATCTATTAAAATCTCATAATCAGTGCAACGGGGGAGTGGAATGTATATAAGCGAATGTACTCACATACTGCAGTGAGTACACTGATAATACTCTTCGGTCCCGCATAACCCCTGTAAGGTTGGCCAAACCTACTGCTTTCGGGGGATCTGCCATCAATCTAATATGTATGGGGGCAGCATGTCCGTATTAGGATCACAGACATTAGCAGGAATCCAATGTGCCCGAGAAAGCTTTTGGCCAACAACTATCCTCTATATATGGCTGGCCTGAGAGTATGAGAAAAACATTTTTGGATCTCCACCCACCTTTGTCCTTTAGAAATTTCTCAGCAAGACAACGGGCTTCCTCTTGAATTCTCTCTTCAATGCTCCTCTTTCCCATTCCAAAATTTCTCAAAGTCGTCAGAGAAAATCGACGAAGGATTTTCCATCTTTCTCCACTGCTTGCAATGACCCCTGCAAATTCATACATCCGGTTTAATAGCTTCTAACTCGGGTATATCCAAAAATTAGGATAATATAAAAAGCTAAAGCACAATCTAGTCCGATACTAATATTTGTCTGCATATCACTATGTGGTGGCAATTGGTAGTCATGGTGTTATTCTGACACTATGTAGCAGTAATCTGCGGTCATAATATGGAAGTATTGTTTGTCCCTTGTTTAGTGGTGTCAGAATATTGTCTTGTAGATATGTTGCCTTTGAGATTTGCAACGTCAATGGGGTCTGTGTATCTAAGCAACGAGCGGGGGCGGGGGAAGCCCCTGGTGCAAAAGTTGTCCGCCCTAAACTGATATTTGTGTTATATGAATCATGAGCGAAATATACTTTCTTAGCATTAACCCCTTAATGACCAGCCTATTTTAGACCTTAATGACCAAGCCATTTTTTACGTTTTTCCATCGTCGCATTCCAAGAGCTATAACTCTTTTATTTTTTCATCGACATAGCTGTATAAGGTCTTGTTTTTTGCGGGACAAGTTGTATTTTTTAATAGCACCAAAACCACTCAGATGCGGTGCTTGCTATTGCGCACCGCATCTGAGGGGTTAAACATGTGAGATCGATACTTATATCGATCTCACACGGCAGAGCAGGGACGCTCCCAGCCCTCAGCTGCCTCTGGCAGCCGAGAGCAGGGAGATTTGACGGCTCCCTGCTCTGTTTACTCATCCTGATGCAGTGCCGTAAAAAGGCACATGCATCAGAATAAAGCCCGTTAGTGGCCGCCGTTAAAAGGCGTATTGGCGGTCACTAACGGGTTAAAAATAATATACACGTCTTTAAATAATGGCCGTTCATATAAGGAATTCTGACACATCCCACACATGTTATTTATTACAGATATCACAAATCCTACAAGAGATTTCTGGTCTGTATGAAGAATTGTAAAAATTATTCATATTGTAATGATAAAAAATTATCAATTACTGTTATTTTAGTCATGTACTTACCAAAATCCTTAAAAAAAAACTCTCCTGCTCCTGTGTCTTTCCTATCACTAAACACGTCGCTGTGGTCCACCAACGCTTCCTTCACAGCATCGTACCCGATCAGTACTATCGTACGAATGTTTGCTAAGTATAGGGTATAGACAGGTCCATACGTCTCACTCAGCTAGAAAGATAAAGAAAATGTAATAAATTACGCATATTTATCTCAGTCCGGACTTACGCAAGAGTATTATAGATTAGAGCCAAGATTTGGATTGTATCATGTGAGATCTGGAAAGCACTTCCCAGACGTCTTTTAGGAAAGGCTTCCCTGATGTCACAGGATGAGGTACTTGTCTCTAACTATACAGCTCCTGCACAGACCCGTAATACGCTTGTGTGAATCCGGGCTTGTACCTAAACACTACCTGTAGTATCAGATTCTTTCAAATTATCCACCAATATATTCATAGCATATTCTAGTCTTTAAAGGGATTGTACAGGATTAAAAAATAAACATGACTGCATTCCTTTAGAAACAGCACCACACTTGTCAATTGGCTATGTCTGGTATTGCAGCTTAGCTTCATTTACTTGATTACAGCATTATTATATGCGGCAATTGGACAAGAGTGGCGCCATTTCTGGAGGAAAGCAGACATTTTTTCTAATCTCATACAACACTTTTAACTTATTAATTTCAATAAACTAATTGCATTAAAGAAATTTTCAGGTTTAGAAAACTCATTATCATATTCTAAAGTAAGAGAGGGAGGTCACATTTATCAGTGTATTGCCGCTACGAAGAACATCTCTTGTTTTGAAGATCCAAACACGTTCATGAATTACACAGACAGCCAAATTCAATAGGCACCATGTAATGCTTAATTTCCGCCTCCGGTGGCGCTGCAGGGACATTGAGCACTTCCTCGTTTTCCCACATATTAAAGCTGATCGCTCAGGTTCCAACAGTGGGTCTCCTTGTTATCAGCTTATTCTCTAGAGACCCTTCTAACAGAAAGCGATTGTCCGAAGCAGAAAAAAACGTATATTTTTACATTGAAACTAAATGTTAGCTACTGTGTTATATTATCCAGTGTACACATATTTACATCTACTGTACATCAGTTCCCTAATATATCACACATCTATCATCAGGATTTCTCCCTTTCCAGGCAGGATCATTGTCCTAACTTTGACTACATCAAATTCTCCTCTTTTACCCGGTGAGTTTGTCCGCAGAACATAGGTTTCTGTTTTAAAGCCAATTCAACAGCAGTCACAGACTGTCAAAAAAACAACCTGTATATGATAATTGGTTTATAGAGAAGCTGTTCTCTAAGTCTGCCATGGACTATTACTGGATCGCCCCTACTTTGATATTTTGATAATAGAACTTAAGAAAGAATTACCCATTACATGAGGGTACGATCATCAAATATAAAGCTACAATTGAGCTTGCCTACCTTAACTAAAGACTGCGGAAGTTCCGAGGTGCTGATCTGAAAGACATTCCCCAGGCCAGGTAGAGGTGTAGGTCCTGGGGGTAGGTCCTTCTGTTTGACCCTACCCCACCATTTAATAAGATAAATTAGGAGAGTGACTCCAGTAGCCAGGAGAAGGGTCGCTGCAATATTCAGAGCCATCCTGCGCCCGAGTGACTACAGCTCTGTCTGTACTATGTCCCTGTGTTTCTATATATGACCAGGCACAGAGCAGCATTCCAGATAACATGTGACCATTGAGAACAGGCTGGGTGTGTTTCGAGTCGGTGTAGGGTTACAGTTGTATTGCATAATGTATTGTAAATCGCATAATAACTAGCACAATACATCACACCCGGCGCCGGATAAAAGCTGCCCATGTTGCTTCTTCAAGATGTTCTTTTCACCTGGATGCCAGGTTCAGTATTCATGTTGTGCTTGCAAGTTTTGATTTAGTTTCAAATAGTCCTTGAGGTGTGTCGCTATTGTTTCCAGATTACACGATAACAGGTGTCTCGGAATAGTAAAATGACGTGATCGTGATAAGATAGTGGTAATCCATAGAAATAAGTTTTTCATCCAGACCATCATAGCAACTCTAAATACATAAAGGGACCCCCATTACTCATGTCAGCTGTCCTCTGCAGCTACCTTGGCTATCTAGGGCAGACTCAATGCTAATCCCCCAGCTTTTTCGTGGAACCAACGCATCTGCCTTAAATTGAACCTGCCAGGCCTCCTTAGCCAAATTTCTGCGTCCCAGGGTAACCAAAGTTACCAGCTGATGCTTCATGATACAGCCAGAACAGTAGGCTTCTGTAGCCTGTTACTTGTGTCTCAGGGTTACCAAAATTATAGTAGACACCTCATGATCAGCGTTGGACAGGCCCACCGGAGGATCCTCTGGTGAGCCCAGGCGCCGAGCTGTATCTATTCCCTGTCGCGGACCAGATAGCCATTGGCTCCCTGCCCTGCTGCTTACTCTTATAGGCAACAGGCTGTTTAAGGCCTGTTTACTACTAGAAGACGTCGGCGTCCTGGCGTCAGTGACGTCATTGTGTCGGGCCAAAGCAGGACCTATATGCTCGTCGCAGGAGCGGGGTTAGGTCAGGTTTTTTTGTTGTTTTTCATTGGAGCAAAGGGGGCCTAACTACTATATGGAAGACACAAGGGGCCTTACTACTATATGGAAGACACAGGGGGCCTAATTACTATATGAAGGGCATGGGGGACCTAACTACTATATGGAGGGCACAGGGGCCTAACTGCTATATGGAGGGCAGAATGAGGTCTAACTACTACGGATGTAGCGATCTTTAGCTTGACTCTGATAACTTCCTGCAGCGTAATATCACACAACAAAAGCCATTGAAAAGTCATTAAAAAAGTCAAGATTAAGGATCTTGCTACTGTATTTAATGTGTTAAAAGTCAAGATAAAGACGATTACATATATATAGTATATATAGGGCACGAGGGGGCCTAACTATTATATGATTTAGGTCCCCTTGTGTTCTCCATATAGTAGTTAGGCTCCCTTGTGCCACCATATAGTAGTTAGGCCCGCTTGTGCCCTCCATATAGTAGTTAGGCCCCTTCTGTCTTCCATATAGTAGTTAGGCCCCCTGTGCCCTCCATATAGTAGTTAGGCCCTCTTCTGCCTCCCATATAATAATTAGGCCCCCTTGTGCCCTCCATATAGTAGTTAGCCCCCTGTGCTCTTCATAGAGTAGTTAGGCCCCTCGTGTCCTCCATATAGTAGTTAGGCCCCCAACTACTCTCCGGTAAATGACAGTGTGATCTCGCAAGATCACGCTTGCTGTCATTAAGTCCCACACAAACGTTACCAAAGTGTCGGGATTGTGAATAGACATCGCGTCCAGGCTGGACGCGATATCTATTCCCTCTCAAGACACTTCAGTAACGTTTATGTGTGAGTAAGTGACAGCACATCATGAACAACGCATGACCACTATGTGCTGAGTACATGAATGGTGAGAAGTGTATGACGCTGATTGGTCAGCGTCATACACTTCTCTTTGCAACGCCCACTTGGTCAAAAGCTAAAAACGCACAGTTGGGCATTAAGAAAGTCATTAGCATAAATCTAAAATAGGTCATAACTTGGTCAAAATTGATGGTTTTTCTAAAAAAAAACAAAACACTGCTGTTATCTACATTACAGCGTCGATCTTGTCATGTAGAAGATAGGGCACTTATAATGTGGTGATAGAGCCTTTTTAATGCTCCCGGGCCAGTCTTGAATAAACATTATCTTCTTGAAGACTTAGTCTCTCGTGAGTGGTATCCTACAACAGTACCATAGAAGTAGATAGATAGATAGATAGATAGATAGATAGATAGATAGATAGATAGATAGATAGATAGATAGATAGATAGATAGATAGATAGATAGATAGAGAGTATGGTCCAATCTTCCAATCTTTTTTTTATTAACATACAAAAATTACAGACTTTTGGAATTATATTATATTGTGCGATTCAACATTTATACAGGTATAACCAATACCAAATATATAAATAATAAAATATAGGAATTTGAGGAAATAAGTCTTTGTCTTTAATTTTATTTTCAATCAATATCCCTAAAACAAAAAAATTAGAGCAGCCTTTGCATTTTTTGTTCTAGAAGTTCTATATTTCCTTTATGTAAGAAGTTTGTCCTCAACTCAGAAACAAGGGACAACATTCATCTGGCATGACTGAGGTCTTGAAGCATTGGTGTTAGGCTCTGGTCTTATGTGCAAATTCTTTCTGTCTACGGTGGGCTCCAAGGTAAACTTTTGCAGTAAAGTGGTAAAGAAAAAGGAAGATTTCCATGCGAGCCAGACCTTCTCCCATACATATGCGTTTGCCTGAGAAGACAAATTAAGCATACATTAGTAAGTCAAGCTAAACTTAGAGACGTTGTCTGTTTTTTAAAGACATTTTAAAGGGCACCATGTAATACTTAATATCCCCTGTGGCGGCGCTGCAGGGGAATTCAGCTGTGATCATTATATTGTTGGGTGTCCCCAATGTGCAGTTCATTTTCTGTATCAGGTCTTAATAAAAATTCATATAGCAACCATTGCCATTATAAGACCAATGATCACAGCATGTGTCAGACATCTGTTTTACATATACTGTATATAATATATACTGTATATAATATATACAGTAGAGTCACGGCATTATATGCAATGCAGCACTTCAACGTCATTAGTGGATCCTCGCATACAACATCCTGACGCTGCCCATCGTAAGTACATCGTATAATACATTTTTTAATACGAGTGTGTATGTAAAGCAGTGAGGTCTTTCACGAGAGAGGTCAGGACTGGAAACACCATGCTTCCCTGAAAATAAGTGCATGAAATATGTAGATCTTACTTAATATAAAGGCAGTATAAAGTTTGGAGAAAGTCAGGTCTGGTTAGTAGTTGAGAAGATCATCACACCTTCTGCATGTGATATCTCCTGAAGATAGTGTCTTTGACGTACCATACTTAGCCATTAAGCATACACTTATAAATGAGGTTAGTGTAGAGTTTAAAAGAGAAAGTGTAAAATGTCGGCATGAGTCGTAAGCTTAAAAAATAGGAACATGTGAATAGCGGAGTCAAAATGTTGAGAAGACCAGAATACCTTAGGAATGTGATATCCTCTGAAGGTTGTGTCCTTTCTGGTAGCATGGGGCACTCCTGCTGGGACAATATCAGAAAATCTCTGGATCTCATGGATTACAGCTTCTGTGTAGGGCATTTTACTCTTGTCTTCCATTGATGGACATCGATCTTTGCCTATTACATTGTCATTCTCCTTACGGATCTTCTCTGAAAAACGTAGAAAAACTGAATTTATTTTTTTCCCATCTAGTATAATTTATAACTAAAACCTATAGGGTTGAGGGTTCAATTAACACATAACAATGTGGTATAGAGAAAAATACAAACTTTATTCACAAAAAATATATAACGATGTAGATTAAAAGATGAGTCATGCAGAGCATAGACAAGGCGTCGCTCATTGCAGGAAGGGTGTATACACACACTATGTGATGCATGGGTATAGAAAAATAAATAAATAAATGAAGTAATAGTACAAACTATTCTATATCGACAGTTGAACCCAAGCTGAAGCGATTGCTGATAACACATAAGATAAGGTAGCCATGCCTGGAAGCATTCAGCCTGGGAACATGAAAAATAGCTGTTTACATACCCATATGGTGAAGCCTGCTGGAGAGAGACGCCAGACCCGACGCGCGTTTCGGCGGAAATGCCTTCGTCCGGGGGTGGCGTCTCTCCAATGGGACTCGACATTAAAAGAAACAAGCAGCCAATCGGACACCAAGAGGGCGTTACCATCCACGGTCATGTGTGTACTGATAACAGCGTCACACGACAGGTGTGGATGTGGCCAGAGGCGTGTCTCCGGCCGAGCGTCATCGAGGAGGGCGGGGGTCAACGACGTCTGACATCGTCAACACACGCCCACCGAGATACAGACGCCCGAACCGCAACACAATCCAGCCACTCCCCCCGGCGTGAGCGCACAGTCACCATGCCTGAATATAAGGTACGTACAGATGGAGATATATCCGACAAATTGAATAGTGAGGAGAACTATTTGGACCGGATGATTATTCAAATGCATATATATCTTATAACAAATGCCATAGTTTTCTTTACACATTGTGTGCATATAAAAATATAATGAAAGTAATAATAAAAGTAAAAAATAAAAAATAAATAAAAATCAATATAAAAATAAAGGTAATAATGACGTGGCAAATAAATACATAAAATAAGTATTAATAAATACAGTGGTAAACTTATCCTGTGTATGAAAAATATAATATATTAAAAAGAAATGAGTGAACTACACAATGGTGGAAGATATATATATTCAAGTAATTCATGAATAAACGATAAAGTAAAATAAATAGATAAATGGTTTCAAGTGACAAGTATGTGTGTGATAAACTATGAGACCAGCTCATATGTGAATGAAAATATTACAAAATGTATGTGAAACATAAAACAAAAAACAAATATGCCGTGACTTTCTTTTGAATGTGAGCATATGAAAATGTATGAAAAATATAAAATAAAAAATAATAAATAAATAAAAATATATGTATGATGTGTATATGAAAGTGAACATAAAGGAGTGATAAATAAATAATTGATTATATGTGTATGTACTACTATGAGTACCAGCTCGTGTGTGAGTGGAAATGATGAAAAAATGTGTGTGTGACAATATATGTGATATAATAAATAGACCCGTGTTAATAAATCCAAATAAATCAAACCACGTGAAAAGTCATATTGATTTATCCCACCAAAAGTATCAGCAAATGAATAATAAAAATAATAAATATAAAAGATACCATGTAATGAAAAAATGATGAAAATTATATATAATCATATAATTGAATGTGTGTATACAGAAGAAGATATATGTAATATTTAGATCTCCATATGAAATGACAAACACATATAATATCTAGCAAGTCTCTCAGTATAAGTGCGTATAATGTGGAGCAAGTACAACAATAATATACATGTATATACAAACACGATATACAGATCATAAATATGTGTGTCATGTACATACAGCAAAAAATGTATCTATGCCACGCGTGCATGAATGCATATGGCATAAAACTGAGAAATAATAAAGAGATGAAAAAATAATAAAATAATTTTATAACGAAAATATATACGTGAAAATGATAAAAGATGAGAGTAAAGACGATGGGCTCCGGACATTCCATATATTTTTCTTGTGAAATGGGATTTCCATGTATTTGTCCAGAGTCATCTCTCCTCTAACGTCCATCATCTCCAGAGTCTCCATGTAGTACAAACACTACCAACGCTATATGGCTGCAGATAAGATAAAAATCGTTAAAAAACATGATTAACAATACAGATAATCATAATCACGTACTATTAAAAAATGGCCCACTGGAGGTCAATGATCAGAGGAATGGAGCGAAGCTCAAATTTTCATTCAACCCGAGAGGACGCATGGTCCCCAGAGTCCAGATCCATTTGGATTCGTGTTGCGCCAATTTTTTAGAAATATCCCCCTTTCTAATGTTGGGTTCGATGCAATCGATACCTCTCACCTTTAACTTAGTCGGATCACATGCATGATGAACTTTAAAATGTCTGGCTATGGGTTTCAAATTTTCCAATGTATCTACCTCTACTGCTCCCAAAATATCCCTCATGTGTTCTCTGACCCGAACTTTCAACTCCCTTGTTGTTAGGCCAATGTATATTTTGGAACAAGGGCAGGTGGCGTAATAGATTACGGCTTTTGTGGAACATGAGATGGAATGTGTGATTGTAAAAGTTTTCAACCCTGCTGAGTCCACGAAAGAGGTCGCTCTTTCAATATTGGGGCATGCGACACAATGTCCGCATGCCCTACAGCCCCACTTGGGACCCTTGGTACCAAACGGGAATTTTGAACTTTTGCGTTGGTAATGGCTTTTGACCAAGAAATCTTTAAGATTTCGTGATCTACGAGCAGAGATACTGGGGTATTTGGTTATGTATTTTCCAATCGTAGGGTCAGTTAATAAAATTGGCCAGAATTGTTTCAATATTACCCTCATGTAAGACCAACGTGAATGATAGTCAGTCGTAAATCTAACCTGTGATTCAGATTTAACTTTTGGTTTGGGAAAAAGAAGCTGCTCTCTTGGGGTGTATTTAGCACGATGGTAAGCTTTCTTAATGGATCTTCGACTGTAACCCCGGGCTAAAAAGCGATTTGTAAGGTCGTAGGCCTGCTTTTCAAAGACCTCAACAGAGGAACAAATCCTTCTCATTCTTAAGAACTGACCCGTTGGTACTGCACGTATTGTCTGCATAGGGTGGGAGGAGGAGGCATGGAGAAATGAATTGACCGAGGTGGCCTTCCGGAATACATCGGTTTGCAGAAGACCATTCAGGTCCCTGGACAATATGACATCGAGAAACTCAGCTTTAAATTTATCAAAATGATATGTGAGTTTGATGTTAAGATTATTATTGTTGAGGTTACTCATAAAAGTCACAAGTGATGCCGATGAACCCTTCCAGATGAGCAGGATGTCGTCAATGTACCTGGCCCAGAAAATGACCTGGTCAACCGACACATCCCGCCCACCCTGAAACAGATCCCTCTCCCACAGCCCCAGGAACAAATTAGCGTATGAGGGTGCACAGGCAGCCCCCATCGCTGTTCCCTGGAGCTGTAGGTAGAACGACCCATTAAAAAGGAAGAAATTATGAGTAAGGGTGAATTCCAGTAAGGTAAGTATAAAGTTGGAAAAAGGAATTTCCATATTCCCTGTGTTTAGGAAAAAAGCGGTGGCTTTAAGTCCATCGGTATGGCGAATGCTGGTATACAATGACTCAACGTCACAAGTCACCAACAGCATATCATCCTCCATGCCTAATCCATCCACCCTCTGCAGAAGGTCCGCCGTGTCACGTATATACGATGGTAGGCATTCTACAAACCCCTTCAAATTGTGGTCAATGAATTTACATGTTTTTTCCATCAAATTTCCCCTACCTGATATAATTGGTCTGCCAGGTGGAATTTTTGGATCTTTATGGACCTTAGGCAGTAGGTAAAATGTTGGAATAGTGGGTTCAATAGGTAGAAGTGCCTCATATAGTTCCTTAGTGATGGTATTATCCGACAAAGTATTCATCAGTATTTTTTGTAATTCACATCTAAAAGCTGAAAGAGGGTTATAAGTCAGTTTTTTATAACAACTTATGTCATGGAGTTGTCTATATGCCTCAGCTTCATACATGCTACACGGCCAGACAACGATGTTGCCGCCTTTGTCGGCCGCTTTAAATATGACATCATCTATTTTCTTTAGATTATTAAGACTTTGCCTTTGAAGCTTTGTCAAATTATCACATGAGATCTTATTAGGCATTTTTGCGAATTCAGAACTGACAGATTTAACAAATAAATCTACTGCTGGGCATAAAGTCATGGCAGGAAAACGTTTCGATTTAGATCTAATGGATAAAGGTATTTTACCTGAGGGATCGTGTTCTTGTTCCTTTAGTAGGTCTTCTAAATCAGATAGAGTTTGTTTTTCTATAGCAGTTGTAAAGTTTTCATCAAAATCTGGCCTATGGAAGAATTTTTTATAGATTAATGATCGACCAAAAATATGAAGATCTTTGATCGCTGAGAAACTATCAAAACGGGCACATGGAGAAAATGTAAGCCCTTTCTCCAATACCTCCATTTCTGGAGTTGAAAAAGTGTGTGTCGAAAGGTTGATTACCTTCAAATGATTAGAGGATTCACCGAAATCGGGTTTCCTTTTATTTGAAGTTGGTTTTTGTGTCATTTTTCTTTTTTGTCTCGTGCCATAAGAATGGTAGGGCCGTGACCGGGTCCCACCCTCTGATTCACTTTGTGAAGATAAGGAAGTCGTGGAGATAGAGCGATTGAATTTAGACGGAAAATTGTTTTTCCTCCATTTGTACACTTTTTTCTCAGCATAATCGCTAATGTCCCTGGCGAACTTTTTTGATTTCGTTTCTTTGATGTCTTTTTCCCATTCGACGAACTGTTCATCCAATGTATTTTTAAAGGTAGCCAGACCTTCAGGTGTTAATTTGGAATTTAACTGGGATTGAATATCTTCAATTTCTATATCCAGTTGGTCTAGCATGGACTGGTTAAGAGTTACAAGAAGTTCCATGAACCCAAAAGAACTGTGATTGCATAACTCTTCCCACTTGGTTACAAAAATATTGTCCTCAATAGGGAAGGAAGGAAAGATTTGGACTCTGAGGCCTCTTGGAATGAGTCCCCTCTGTATATAATTTTCCATGAAAATCTTATTCCACCAGATTTTCATGCGTCGGTGAAGGAGATTTTTATATTTGTTTTGTGTCTCGCTCACATTCCCCTGACCACTAAAAGCACGCTGTGATGGCTCATCGTTAAAGACCTGGTCCAATTGAGAGCGCCAGATACGTTCTCTCGCTTTGTGGTCCATGGACCCTGAAGTACTTGCATCTGTGAAAAACACAGCAATGATTAACCAATACAAACCTATTGGTACATTCAGGAAAGACCTGTCAAAATACATGTGAGATCAATATGTGGATCATGTATAGACAGGACAATATGTACGCCAAGTAACCTTGGTGCATTGACCCTATGAGTTAACACAAAAACCTATAGGGTTGAGGGTTCAATTAACACATAACAATGTGGTATAGAGAAAAATACAAACTTTATTCACAAAAAATATATAACGATGTAGATTAAAAGATGAGTCATGCAGAGCATAGACAAGGCGTCGCTCATTGCAGGAAGGGTGTATACACACACTATGTGATGCATGGGTATAGAAAAATAAATAAATAAATGAAGTAATAGTACAAACTATTCTATATCGACAGTTGAACCCAAGCTGAAGCTTTTTAATATATTATATTTTTCATACACAGGATAAGTTTACCACTGTATTTATTAATACTTATTTTATGTATTTATTTGCCACGTCATTATTACCTTTATTTTTATATTGATTTTTATTTATTTTTTATTTTTTACTTTTATTATTACTTTCATTATATTTTTATATGCACACAATGTGTAAAGAAAACTATGGCATTTGTTATAAGATATATATGCATTTGGACCACAAAGCGAGAGAACGTATCTGGCGCTCTCAATTGGACCAGGTCTTTAACGATGAGCCATCACAGCGTGCTTTTAGTGGTCAGGGGAATGTGAGCGAGACACAAAACAAATATAAAAATCTCCTTCACCGACGCATGAAAATCTGGTGGAATAAGATTTTCATGGAAAATTATATACAGAGGGGACTCATTCCAAGAGGCCTCAGAGTCCAAATCTTTCCTTCCTTCCCTATTGAGGACAATATTTTTGTAACCAAGTGGGAAGAGTTATGCAATCACAGTTCTTTTGGGTTCATGGAACTTCTTGTAACTCTTAACCAGTCCATGCTAGACCAACTGGATATAGAAATTGAAGATATTCAATCCCAGTTAAATTCCAAATTAACACCTGAAGGTCTGGCTACCTTTAAAAATACATTGGATGAACAGTTCGTCGAATGGGAAAAAGACATCAAAGAAACGAAATCAAAAAAGTTCGCCAGGGACATTAGCGATTATGCTGAGAAAAAAGTGTACAAATGGAGGAAAAACAATTTTCCGTCTAAATTCAATCGCTCTATCTCCACGACTTCCTTATCTTCACAAAGTGAATCAGAGGGTGGGACCCGGTCACGGCCCTACCATTCTTATGGCACGAGACAAAAAAGAAAAATGACACAAAAACCAACTTCAAATAAAAGGAAACCCGATTTCGGTGAATCCTCTAATCATTTGAAGGTAATCAACCTTTCGACACACACTTTTTCAACTCCAGAAATGGAGGTATTGGAGAAAGGGCTTACATTTTCTCCATGTGCCCGTTTTGATAGTTTCTCAGCGATCAAAGATCTTCATATTTTTGGTCGATCATTAATCTATAAAAAATTCTTCCATAGGCCAGATTTTGATGAAAACTTTACAACTGCTATAGAAAAACAAACTCTATCTGATTTAGAAGACCTACTAAAGGAACAAGAACACGATCCCTCAGGTAAAATACCTTTATCCATTAGATCTAAATCGAAACGTTTTCCTGCCATGACTTTATGCCCAGCAGTAGATTTATTTGTTAAATCTGTCAGTTCTGAATTCGCAAAAATGCCTAATAAGATCTCATGTGATAATTTGACAAAGCTTCAAAGGCAAAGTCTTAATAATCTAAAGAAAATAGATGATGTCATATTTAAAGCGGCCGACAAAGGCGGCAACATCGTTGTCTGGCCGTGTAGCATGTATGAAGCTGAGGCATATAGACAACTCCATGACATAAGTTGTTATAAAAAACTGACTTATAACCCTCTTTCAGCTTTTAGATGTGAATTACAAAAAATACTGATGAATACTTTGTCGGATAATACCATCACTAAGGAACTATATGAGGCACTTCTACCTATTGAACCCACTATTCCAACATTTTACCTACTGCCTAAGGTCCATAAAGATCCAAAAATTCCACCTGGCAGACCAATTATATCAGGTAGGGGAAATTTGATGGAAAAAACATGTAAATTCATTGACCACAATTTGAAGGGGTTTGTAGAATGCCTACCATCGTATATACGTGACACGGCGGACCTTCTGCAGAGGGTGGATGGATTAGGCATGGAGGATGATATGCTGTTGGTGACTTGTGACGTTGAGTCATTGTATACCAGCATTCGCCATACCGATGGACTTAAAGCCACCGCTTTTTTCCTAAACACAGGGAATATGGAAATTCCTTTTTCCAACTTTATACTTACCTTACTGGAATTCACCCTTACTCATAATTTCTTCCTTTTTAATGGGTCGTTCTACCTACAGCTCCAGGGAACAGCGATGGGGGCTGCCTGTGCACCCTCATACGCTAATTTGTTCCTGGGGCTGTGGGAGAGGGATCTGTTTCAGGGTGGGCGGGATGTGTCGGTTGACCAGGTCATTTTCTGGGCCAGGTACATTGACGACATCCTGCTCATCTGGAAGGGTTCATCGGCATCACTTGTGACTTTTATGAGTAACCTCAACAATAATAATCTTAACATCAAACTCACATATCATTTTGATAAATTTAAAGCTGAGTTTCTCGATGTCATATTGTCCAGGGACCTGAATGGTCTTCTGCAAACCGATGTATTCCGGAAGGCCACCTCGGTCAATTCATTTCTCCATGCCTCCTCCTCCCACCCTATGCAGACAATACGTGCAGTACCAACGGGTCAGTTCTTAAGAATGAGAAGGATTTGTTCCTCTGTTGAGGTCTTTGAAAAGCAGGCCTACGACCTTACAAATCGCTTTTTAGCCCGGGGTTACAGTCGAAGATCCATTAAGAAAGCTTACCATCGTGCTAAATACACCCCAAGAGAGCAGCTTCTTTTTCCCAAACCAAAAGTTAAATCTGAATCACAGGTTAGATTTACGACTGACTATCATTCACGTTGGTCTTACATGAGGGTAATATTGAAACAATTCTGGCCAATTTTATTAACTGACCCTACGATTGGAAAATACATAACCAAATACCCCAGTATCTCTGCTCGTAGATCACGAAATCTTAAAGATTTCTTGGTCAAAAGCCATTACCAACGCAAAAGTTCAAAATTCCCGTTTGGTACCAAGGGTCCCAAGTGGGGCTGTAGGGCATGCGGACATTGTGTCGCATGCCCCAATATTGAAAGAGCGACCTCTTTCGTGGACTCAGCAGGGTTGAAAACTTTTACAATCACACATTCCATCTCATGTTCCACAAAAGCCGTAATCTATTACGCCACCTGCCCTTGTTCCAAAATATACATTGGCCTAACAACAAGGGAGTTGAAAGTTCGGGTCAGAGAACACATGAGGGATATTTTGGGAGCAGTAGAGGTAGATACATTGGAAAATTTGAAACCCATAGCCAGACATTTTAAAGTTCATCATGCATGTGATCCGACTAAGTTAAAGGTGAGAGGTATCGATTGCATCGAACCCAACATTAGAAAGGGGGATATTTCTAAAAAATTGGCGCAACACGAATCCAAATGGATCTGGACTCTGGGGACCATGCGTCCTCTCGGGTTGAATGAAAATTTGAGCTTCGCTCCATTCCTCTGATCATTGACCTCCAGTGGGCCATTTTTTAATAGTACGTGATTATGATTATCTGTATTGTTAATCATGTTTTTTAACGATTTTTATCTTATCTGCAGCCATATAGCGTTGGTAGTGTTTGTACTACATGGAGACTCTGGAGATGATGGACGTTAGAGGAGAGATGACTCTGGACAAATACATGGAAATCCCATTTCACAAGAAAAATATATGGAATGTCCGGAGCCCATCGTCTTTACTCTCATCTTTTATCATTTTCACGTATATATTTTCGTTATAAAATTCTTTTATTATTTTTTCATCTCTTTATTATTTCTCAGTTTTATGCCATATGCATTCATGCACGCGTGGCATAGATACATTTTTTGCTGTATGTACATGACACACATATTTATGATCTGTATATCGTGTTTGTATATACATGTATATTATTGTTGTACTTGCTCCACATTATACGCACTTATACTGAGAGACTTGCTAGATATTATATGTGTTTGTCATTTCATATGGAGATCTAAATATTACATATATCTTCTTCTGTATACACACATTCAATTATATGATTATATATAATTTTCATCATTTTTTCATTACATGGTATCTTTTATATTTATTATTTTTATTATTCATTTGCTGATACTTTTGGTGGGATAAATCAATATGACTTTTCACGTGGTTTGATTTATTTGGATTTATTAACACGGGTCTATTTATTATATCACATATATTGTCACACACACATTTTTTCATCATTTCCACTCACACACGAGCTGGTACTCATAGTAGTACATACACATATAATCAATTATTTATTTATCACTCCTTTATGTTCACTTTCATATACACATCATACATATATTTTTATTTATTTATTATTTTTTATTTTATATTTTTCATACATTTTCATATGCTCACATTCAAAAGAAAGTCACGGCATATTTGTTTTTCGTTTTATGTTTCACATACATTTTCTAATATTTTCATTCACATATGAGCTGGTCTCATAGTTTATCACACACATACTTGTCACTTGAAACCATTTATCTATTTATTTTACTTTATCGTTTATTCATGAATTACTTGAATATATATATCTTCCACCATTGTGTAGTTCACTCATTTCTTTTTAATATATTATATTTTTCATACACAGGATAAGTTTACCACTGTATTTATTAATACTTATTTTATGTATTTATTTGCCACGTCATTATTACCTTTATTTTTATATTGATTTTTATTTATTTTTTATTTTTTACTTTTATTATTACTTTCATTATATTTTTATATGCACACAATGTGTAAAGAAAACTATGGCATTTGTTATAAGATATATATGCATTTGAATAATCATCCGGTCCAAATAGTTCTCCTCACTATTCAATTTGTCGGATATATCTCCATCTGTACGTACCTTATATTCAGGCATGGTGACTGTGCGCTCACGCCGGGGGGAGTGGCTGGATTGTGTTGCGGTTCGGGCGTCTGTATCTCGGTGGGCGTGTGTTGACGATGTCAGACGTCGTTGACCCCCGCCCTCCTCGATGACGCTCGGCCGGAGACACGCCTCTGGCCACATCCACACCTGTCGTGTGACGCTGTTATCAGTACACACATGACCGTGGATGGTAACGCCCTCTTGGTGTCCGATTGGCTGCTTGTTTCTTTTAATGTCGAGTCCCATTGGAGAGACGCCACCCCCGGACGAAGGCATTTCCGCCGAAACGCGCGTCGGGTCTGGCGTCTCTCTCCAGCAGGCTTCACCATATGGGTATGTAAACAGCTATTTTTCATGTTCCCAGGCTGAATGCTTCCAGGCATGGCTACCTTATCTTATGTGTTATCAGCAATCGCTTCAGCTTGGGTTCAACTGTCGATATAGAATAGTTTGTACTATTACTTCATTTATTTATTTATTTTTCTATACCCATGCATCACATAGTGTGTGTATACACCCTTCCTGCAATGAGCGACGCCTTGTCTATGCTCTGCATGACTCATCTTTTAATCTACATCGTTATATATTTTTTGTGAATAAAGTTTGTATTTTTCTCTATACCACATTGTTATGTGTTAATTGAACCCTCAACCCTATAGGTTTTTGTGTTAACTCATAGGGTCAATGCACCAAGGTTACTTGGCGTACATATTGTCCTGTCTATACATGATCCACATATTGATCTCACATGTATTTTGACAGGTCTTTCCTGAATGTACCAATAGGTTTGTATAATTTATAACTGTATTCATAGTGCAATTACAACTAAATAAAATGATTGAAGTTCATTTGAAGGTGGTAAATACAGATGTAGCCAAGTTATCTTGACTCTGATAACTTGCTGCAGCGTGATATCACACAACAAAAGCCATGGAAAGTCATTGAAAAAGTCAAGTTAAAAATTCTTGCCACTGTATTTAATGCGTTAAAAGTCAAGATAAAGATAACTACATCTGTACTTAGTCCTCGTGTACGTGGCCGTAGTACAGCTACATATTGTATGGTTCTGCAAAATGGCACCCACAGAAATCTATTTGCCTATAATGTACCTCCATGTACAGTTGATAAGCTTTGGTTTGAGTGAGATGGATCTTCTACGTTCCGTCAAATACTGTACACCAAGCTGAACATTTGCACCGGAACCCATAAGTCCATAGAAACGCTCCTGCATATGCATGAGGCAAAGCCAAAGCTAGGGCATTCCATCACCTAGGGCAAAGCTTCACCCCACCTAGGTACGCCTTAGTATTGAGGATTAAAAAAGTTTCTAAAAAGTTAAAATAAGCAACTTAATAGCCCATATTTCTTAAAGGGGTTTTCTTATCTTGAACATTTCCGGCATATCCACAGGATATGCCATAAATGTTCGATAGATGCGGGTCTCAGATAGCTACGATGTTTCTGTAGGTCTTGAATTCCTGGAACAGCGTAGTTCACCATGCTACGCTGTTTCTGTAACTCCTATTCACTTCTATGGGAGTTACAGACCACCTCAACAGACAGTGGCCATGAAGCAGCGGGAGCCGAGCAAAGTAGGACAGGTGTCAGGGGACATCATTCTAGAGATATCTGTGGGCCCTAGGGGTGGGACCCACACTCTTTATTTAAAGGTTAATGAAACTATCCAAAAATGTCTGACAGGCGCACTGGGACCTCCACGGATCGCTAAAACTAAGCAGCAGAAGCGCTCGTGTGTGCGCTGATCCACTTGGTTTCTGATCAGCTGTTCTCGGAAAGCCGAGCAATTGGTTTATGGGCTTAAAAGAAAGTCTATGATCCCTTACACCGTTTGCTCGGCTCTCGCAGAAATGTCAATCAGAAACGAAGCGGCTCCGCTCTCACCTGAGCATTTTTGCTGCTTAGTTTTAGGGATCTCAGGGTCTCACTGCTCGGACCCCCACCGATCAAAACTTCTGACATGTCTCTACGACATGTTAGAAGTTTTTTGAAAGTTTAGTTACCCTTTAATAAAGGTTTTCAGGTTTATTTTTGTTACCTTGTATTCCTGCATATTTGAAGAGTGTAAGAAAACTATATCTCAATGTCAAACTTGTAGTCTCTGTTCCAGCAAAGAATAGATCTAATATTGTTGCCTGTGTGTTTGTCTAATGAAATTCTGTAACTGGATTATTTTTTTCCTGAAAAATTTAGAATGGATCATTATTTTAATTATCAAATATTGTCACAGCCCCATACACTATTTCTAGATGTATCAGGAGTCAAAACGAGAGAAAATAAAAAATTTGCACTTTTGCATGTGGCAACCAATAGAATGGTTGCTTTTAACATCTTATTTTCAAAAATAGTTGAAATTTTGTTGCTATGGGCCCCTCACACGCTTACTAAATAACGTCTGAAAATACTGAGCTGTTTTCAAGGGAAAACAGCTCCTGATTTTCAGACGTTTTTACGGACGTTTTTGGAGTTGTTTTTCTATAGAATCAATGAAAAACGGCCCAAGAAGTGACATGCACTTCTTTTTCGCGGGCGTCTTTTTACGTGCTGTTTTGGAAAACGGGCGCGTAAAAAATGGCCCGTCGGAACAGAACGCCGTTTTTCCCATTGAAAGGGTGTTTGTAGGGGTTCTGCTTCCGATCTTTCAGCCGTTTTTCATGCAGTATACAGCCCGAAAAACGTCCGAAAATATCCTGTGTGAACATACCCTAATTGTGTCATGCCAAAGTGTTGTTTTTGTCATAAAACCAAATGCCCTGAGGATCTACAGACGCACCTCTTCCATCCTCATGAGGAAGCAATCTATGAAGTTACGAGGGCAATTCTCATCCTGGGTTGCTCGGTGGCTGTTCGTAATCTCCGTAATAAATAGATTCATCTTGTCAAGATTTTTCAAGATCCTCTTGTGAGGACCAGGAATGTAGAACATCAATATGTTAAGAAGCTAAATAAAGGAAAAAGTAAATGGAAAACATACAGTAATGTTATTTTGTTTTGAATGTCATTTTTATATACATTATAAGCTTTGATATATTCCGTAACTTTAAAGTTAAAGGGGTTACGTATGTGGGTACCAAAAAGTGTAAGCAGTGCACTCGCTGAATTATGTGAGTACACGCGCTAATATACATTCCGGTCCCCGCCACGCTGATTGTGAGAATTTAATCGATTTTTATGGCGCTGCCGGGGCACATGAAGTCTAGTTGAACAATCTTCTTTTATGACGACATGACTCTTCGTCATGTGACCGACCCGCTGTACTTTATGTAATCAATGTACTACTGCTACAACGATTAAATAGAGTACAGCGGGGCCGGTAACATGACAGAGTCCCCACATAAACCCTTTAAAAGTCACCTTTGCCCCAACTTCTTTGTATTGCTTTAATGCATAAGAAATTAAAAATAAAGCAAGTTTGCAATTAGTCTTCCTAAAAAAAAAAACCTGCCGTTCTTTGTCTACAGCTTTATGTATAGGCCTATGTGTTTACATAGTTACAATCTACTAAGAAACCCTGTCTAGTCTGATGCTGTAATCATACTCCTTTCCATCTGCCCCCTACCTCCTGCTAAACTCCCAAATGTATCTAATACGGTTTGTAGATTAAAAAAAAACGAGCACACCAAGCTGTTATCCGATTGGCGCTGGATAGGCCAGGGTTTTGGAATCTAAGGGATCCCATTGTATTCACCCTTTAACCTCCATACGGAGATATGGACTTCACTGCAGGGGAACCCCAGGTTGTGGTCCCCAGAATAGTCTCAGACTGGCGGCTTCGGTGCGGTAACGGGATAATGTAGTCACAATAGCAATACCAGGATCAGGACAAAACATAGTTGAAACTAGCCAAGGTTAATGTGCAATACAAATGGCAAGGTACGAACTTACGTAAAGGTTGTAACTCCATCACTAGGCAGTAAATGCAGGTCTGACTGAGAATTTATTGCAGATATGACCAGCTCACCTAGGACAGCTGCCTAGCAGGAAAAAAAAAAGGAATTAACCATTGAACTGCTGCAGCTAAGTGTGGAAAACAAAGTGTACAGAAATATACAGAAAACGGAGGATGAATGTAATAGTACCCACTCATCAACGAAGGGATCTACAGGTCATGGCCAATTCAGAATAGCAGAGACTTTTTCAGAGTTTATACACAAGCCACCTGGGGCGATGACGTAGCCCTGGAAGGATAGTTCTTGACGTTTGAATGAACTATTCTCCAATAGTTCTTCCATAGACGGAGCAAGACAGAACGAACATGGAATCGATGGGTCTTTAAGTCTTTGGATTGGATCAGGATATCATCAAGATGCATGAGAACATACTGATACAAGATATCCTTAAAAATATAATTTCCAAAGTGCTGAGAAACCGCTAAAGCATTACAGATGTGTGTTAAACTCGGTCTTCCACTCGTCTCCCTCCTTAATCTAAATAAAATTATTTGTCCCTGAAGATCCAGTTTGTTTAAAAAACTGGCCTCATTTGATAAAGTCAAAAAGATCAGAAGTACGAGGTTACATAGTTAGTACGGTTGAAAAAAGACATATGTTCATCAAGTTCAACCAAGGGATGGGAGAAAGGGAAGGAGTGAAACAAAAATTCTACACATTTACAAAGGAGCTGATATATTTTAGTTCTAGGAAATTATCTAACCTTTTTTAAAGCCATCTACTGTTCCTTCTGTGACCAGCTCCTGCGGTAGATTATTCCACAGATACACAGTAAAGAAGGCTTGTTGCCTATGGAGATTGAACCTTTTCTTCTTCTGATAGAGGGAGCGCCCCCTTGTCTTTTGTTGGGGTTTTTCATAGAACAGGTTTTCACTATGTTTCTTGTATGGGCCATTCATATATTTATATAAGTTAATCATGTCCCCCATTAGTCGTCTTTTTTCAAGGCTAAACAGGTTTAATTATTTTAATCTTTCTTAATAACTTAGATTCTCCATGCCTCTTATTAGCTTAGTTTCTCTTCTTTGGATTTTTTCCAAATCCAGGGCATCCTTTCTATGAACTGGAGCCCAGAACTGAACTGCATATTCTAGATTCTAATGCTTTGTAAAGTGGTAATATTACATCCCTGTCCCGCGAGCCCATGCCTCTTTTAATGCACGACAATATCTTGCTGGCCTTTGAAGCAGCTGATTGACATTGCAAGCTGTTATTTAGTTTATGATCTAAAAGTACACCCAGATCCTTCTCAACAAGTGACTCCCCCAGTGTAGCTCCCCCTAGGACATATGATGCCTGCAGGTTGTTGGTACCCAGGTGCATAACTTTACATTTATCTGCATTAAACTTAATTTGCAAAGTGGATGCCCAAACACTCAGTGTGTCCAAATCGGCTTATCATTTACGAACATCTTACATAGACTAAACAATACGACATAGCTTGTTGTCATCTACAAAAATAGAAACAGTGGTATTAATAGTTACTATTGTAGTAACGAGCGCTCGTCCCCATACTAGCTCCCTGTGAAAGGCGCAAACCAGCGACGATCAACGAGCTATCTCGTTAATCGTCACTCGTTTACATGGCCCACATCGGGTATAAAGTATATTGGTCCCCCAACTTGTGTCCAGTGCCTCATTGTTTTATATCTAATGATTAAGTGTCTAATTCCTTAGTTCCAAGTGGTTTAATCCCATAGTCCCTGGTGCCCAGAGATATAGACTAATGCTGATTTGGGAATGAAGACAATGAGATGGAAAGGGGAAGCAGCTTCTTTATTTGACCAGAGTGCTTGTAGAGATTTTGCCGGAATTTAAAACAATGATTGGCCAAAATGGTTGAAATAGACTTTCATTGTATGTGTATGAGCAGCTTTAGATACACTAAGAAGAAACGATAACCAGAAAAGTGCACGTGTAACAAGTAAAATAAGTGATGCCGCTCAGTCACAAAAGAATTAAGCACAACTTTTTATTTTTTTAAAAAAACATACCATACAGGCCTTAATAAAAACAAACAATCATGAAAAAACAAAAAAGACATACAGGGAAAGGGTAAGGTCCAATCTTTTTATTAACATGCAGTAACTACAGATTTTGAGAATTATATTGTGCACTTTTACATTAATACAAGTATGACCGTTCCTTAAAATAAAATGAAAAAATATATATTTTTTTTAGAAAATAAGACTTTGTATTGATTATTTTTCAATCAATAGCCTTATAAAATTACAGCAGCCTTCATATTTTTTTTTCTAGAACTTCTGGATTTCCTTTATGTGAGAAGTTTGTCCTTAACTCAGAAACGAGGGACAACATTCATCTGGTATGATCGAGGTCTTGAACCATTGGTGTTAGGCTCTGGTCCAATGTGCAAATTCTTTCGGTCTATGGTGGGCTCCAAGGTAAACCTTTGCAGTATAGTGGTTAGAAAGAGGAAGATTTCCATGCGAGCCAGGCCTTCTCCCATACACATGCGTTTGCCTGAGAAATCACAATGAGCATACACAATATAAGAATAAGTCAAATTAAACTTAAGTTGTCTGTTGAATTTGTATGTGGAGCGGTCGGGGTGAAAGCGCAACATGAATATGTATTTTTCTCGGTGACGCGTACGTTGTGATGCGCAAGGTTTATTGACATATGATATTTCAGGTGTTCATGTGTCAATGTTGGGGGTCAGGGGTGAGGGGGGGGGGTGGTTTGTTGTTTTGTTTTTCCTCCTCTTCCTTTTCTCCTCTCTCCTTTCTTGTTTGGTCTTCTGTACTGGGAAATGCTGGGCCAATATATAAAATAAAAAATTGGATTCTCAAGATAGTGGTATGAAATGTCAGGGGACTGAGCGATAATCCGAAAATATATGCTGTCATGCGTGTGGTGGGAGGATATTTACTAGCAATTATATGTTTAGTGGAGACACATTTGATAAAAGTAAAGGTGCATGTTCTTGCCCGGAAATTAGCAGTATTTCAGTTTCATTCTACATACTCAGAGTATGCTAGAGGGGTCAGCGTATTGGTACACAAAAATGTCAAATTTCAGAAAATTGAGGAACGTATTGACCCATTGGGAAGATATGTTTTCTTGTTATGCTTGTTAGGTCAGCGCCGTCTAATGGTATTACTGTATATACCTCCTCCCTTTAATCTTGAAGTGTTGATACATTTCCATCAGTTCTCTTTGGGTCATAATGGTATTCTCAATTATGCATTTAAGGACTTTAATTGTGTAATGAATGAGGAGAGGGATTTGTGGAGAATGGTAGAGCAGTTCCAGGGGAAACAAAGAAACCCACTATTTAAAATAATGCAAAAATTTGGTTGGGAGGATGCGTGGCGCCATTTGCACCCGGAGAAACGGGAATATACTTGCTTCAGTTCGACTCATAATGTATGTTCTAGTATTGACATGTTGATAGTAAATGAAAACAACATCTCAAGGGTGCGTTCAGTCACACATGGCGGGAGAAGTGTGTCTGCTTATGTACCATTGTGCGCAGATTTGGATTTCGGAGGAGGTTTGAGAAAACCAGAATTTAAATGCAATCCGTATTGGTTGAAGTTGTTGGAAACTCACGATAAGATCAGGGACGAGGTGGTGTTATTTTTTGTGTGCAACGTGGGGTCAGCAGAAGTTAGGATAGTATGGGATGCAGCTAAGGCTTACATTCGGGGAATATTATTTAGAGAAATCTGTAGGCAAAAGAAGAAGTTTAGAGTAAAAGAGGAAAGATTGAAGAAGGAAAATAAGGAGGCAGAAAGAGATTATCTTCAAAACAAATCAGACGAATATAAGGCTGTGTGGGTTAAATCAGGGGAGAGCCTGAAGTTTTATTTGTATGAGAAATTACAGAATCAAACATTTTTTAGGGGGTTGATTAGATATGATCAGGGGGGGGGGTGGCACACCAGGAAAGTTCTTAGCCAATATCATCAGTAATAATAAGGGGCATAAGCCAATTATGAGGAATATAAATAGTAATGGGGAATATGTGAGTGAGAGTGAGGAGATACTTGCAGTGTTTAAGAGCTTTTAAAAACAATTGAATAGTTCAAGGACAGAATATTCTGACAAAATGTTGGATGTGTATCTTGGTAAGGTGGAAACTCCAAAATTGTTGCCGATGCAGCAGCAATGGTTGGATTGCCAAATTGAACTGGAAGAAATAAGATAAGTAATAAGAGAGATGGCAATGGTCCAAGACGACTACACCTACTCCAGTGTCCGGTTTCTGTGCCAACCTGAGTATCCGTGATGAGATTTCCATCTGTGTCTGGTGTCAGTGCCAAGTCCAGTGGCAGAGTCGACTTCAGTATCCGAGACTTGCCAGCTTCAGATTGTCCGGCATAAGCTATCTTCTAGCAAGTACGCTTCTCCTAGAGACTATCATAGACTTTGTTTGATCAGCTGCTTCTCCGCTACAGCGGAGCGGCTCAGTGGATCCTCAAGAGAAAGGTCCCAAGGTGGGACGGAAACGTTGCATTGCCATGTTGGCACAATAAATTTCACTATTTTCACCTTGATCATTGGAGTGCTGCTGAATTTTCTTCTTGGATATATATATATATATATATATATATATGTGTATATAAAATAATATATAGCATTGCCAAGGTTATCAATGTAGTAGAGTTGAGTTTGTCACTTAGGATGATATGACATAATGTTGCAATGTGCAGGACTGCAGGTTAACTCGACAAGTTATCTTATCTCAATAGGTTAGAACATGACAAATTTAGCTTTGCTATAATTGTATTATGTGATGTTCCCCAATGTTCTGCATCACAGAGCATTCACATCTTCCTAATTTCTGGATTGTCCTGTCTGTTATGACATGTCAACGAGATGAACCTTTCTACTGTGGACAATAGCGGACAATAGCTCTTAGACCTGTTAGGTGATGCACATGCTCCATTTGCAGCTATGGTTCCATAAGAAACGTTAGATCAAGTATAAGTGTTTAATGTGATAGCTGAGCCTTATAATAATATGGGGTGTATAAGTAAAGACAAAATATAGAATTCCTAAATCCGATCAATTTATGTTATTGGTCTTCCTTAAACCCAGCCTAGATCCAACAACTACATCAAAATACCAGGGGCTCAAAACATATTCATACATCAAACCTCAGACTAATATGAAGCTCAACCTCAGCCGTAGTTTACAGATATTTTTCCTAGTAACCTATGAATAATAATCACGTTTTCTTACCTGCAGAAAATGGCATGAATGCGTCACTTTTCTTAAAGGAGCCATTCTCATTAAGAAAGTGTCCAGGGTCAAACTCGTCTGGGTTCTTGAATTGTTTGGGATCTTTCAGGACAGAGGTCAGGACTGGAATCACCATGATTCCCTGAAAATAAGTGCAGGAATTACCGGCATGTAGATCTTGCTAAATATAAATGTAGCATAAAGTTTGGAGACAGTCCGGTCTGGTTAGTAGTTGACAAGAAGAATGGAACAAAAAAGTTGAGATGATCAGCGCACCTTCGGCATGTGATATCCCCTGAATAAATTATCTTTGAGGTACCATACTTAGCCATGAGGCCTACAGTCTGGTTATAAATGAGGGTAGTATGAGGCTTGACAGAGAAAGTGCGGCATATCCGCCTGATTAGTAAACTTAAAAAATAGGCACATGTGAATAGCTGATTTAAAAAGTTGAGAAGTCCAGAATACCTTAGGAATGTGATATCCTCTGAAGGTTGTGTCCTTGCTGGTAGCATGGGGCACTCCTGCTGGGACAATATCAGAAAATCTCTGGATCTCATGGATTACAGCTTCTGTGTAGGGCATTTTACTCTTGTCTTCCATTGATGGACAGCGATCTTTGCCTATTACATTGTCAATCTCCTGGTAGATCTTCTCTGAAATTTGCAAATTAAGAAAAAAGGGCATATTTTTCAACTTAGTTTAACTTTATAATTGTATCGATAGTGCAATTACAACAAAATGAATGATTAAAGTTTGTTAGAAGGTGGTAAATGAGGCCTAAACGAGGTTCTAAAAAGCTGATATAAACAACTTCGTAAAAGCACAATTCTTTTATTGAAACTGTTTAAATTGAGCACATTGCTTCTAAATGATGGGGATAACGTTTATAATTTCATGTGTATAGGAAAATTATGAGTTGGGGATGGCTGTTTTTAATCTCTGTTTTTAGCAAAAGACAGGGACAGATAACAGTGGAGGATATGCGGGGGACAGAGGCATAAGTATAATACTAATGTCTTCTTATGTGGCAGACAGGCCCTTAAACCCCCTCAGACGCCTGGGCCCGTATGCGAATTCTACCTCTCCACCACTTATAGCTTTGTCCCTCTGAAGGGAAGGGGATGTCATGTGTTATTTATAATTTGAAAAAAACATAAAAAAGTGCTTGAAAATTACCTTGTATTTCTGGATATTTCAAGAGTGTAAGAAAACCATATCTCAATGTTAAACTTGTAGTCTCTGTTCCAGCAAAGAATAGATCTAATATTGTTGCCTGTAGGTTTGTCTCATGGAATTCTGTGTCTGGATTATTTTTTTCCTGAAAAATTTAGAATATATTATTATTTTAATTATCAAAATTTTTTCCAGCCCCATACACTATTTATAGATGTATCAGAAGTCAAAACGGGAGCAAAAATAAAAAAACGGCACTCTTGCACGTGGCAACCAATAGAATGGTTGCTTTTAACATCTTATTTTCAAAAATAGTTGAAATTTTGTTGCTATGGGTCCCCTCTACACGATTTATAGATGTATCAGAAGTGAAAAAGAGAGGAAAAACAACTGCTTTCTTGCATGTGGAAGCCAATGGAATGATTGCTTTTAACATAAAACATATCTTAATTTAAAAAATTGTTGAAATTTTGTGGCTATAGACACCCTCTAAATGTTTTACCCCAAAGTGTTTTTTTTATTTTTGTAATAGGACTAAAGTTCCTATCTGAGGACCTAAGATTATCTACAGACGCACCTCTTCCATCCTCATGAAGAAGCAATCTATGAAGTCACGAGGGCAATTCTCATCCAGGGTTGCTCGGTGGCTGTTCATAATCTCCTTAATAAATTGTTTCAGCTTTTTTAATATTTTGAAGAACATTTGGTGAGGACCAGGAATGTAGAACATCAAGGTTGGGAATATATGAAGAAGCTATTAAAAGAAAATGTAATTAAAAACATAACATCAATCTTATTATGTTTTGAGTTGAGAGTCCTCGGAAGTTGATACCTTTTGATGGCTAACCGAAAAGATGATGACAAATAGCTTTCAAAACGACAGTACTTGGGAAGGTGCCTGATAAAGAGAACTAAGTAGTCTTGAAAATTTACTATTTCTCATTATATTTTCAGTTAGACATTAAAAGCTATCAGCTACCAAGGACTCTCAATTTCATCATCTAAAATGAAGAAACTTTACAAATAGTCTTGATGAAAAAAAAAAATTACAGTTTTCTCTCTACAGCTATTATGTGTCTACATTTTTACAGAATACAAACAAACCTTGTGGAGTCTGATCCTGCGGTCATACTCTTTCATCTCTCTTGCAGGATCAGACAACACAGGGTTTGTTTGTAGTCTGTTACCATGGAGACACACAGGTCTGAATAGTAGCTGTAGACATAAAACGATAAGATATATTTAATCAAGACTTTCTGCATAGATGCTTCATTTTATTTGGCTTACTCGGTGGCTTTTCTGTTCCAATTATGTATGAAGGCTGCAGGCATCTCTAATGCTTGCCAAGTTGACCAAACATCCAGTCATAGGTTTGTCCATACTTTTGCATTTCTATATTTCCCATTCAGGCAGATTAGTTCCTATTTCTGGACTTTCTAATGGACACCAGGCAGTTTACCTTCAGTCTTGTGCTCCGCAATTGCCAAAGGTGGTGAGACCCTTTCATTTTTGTAAATTCATGTTAATTACATTGCCCCCATATTTATCTTAGACACTTTGTAATATTTACCTGCCCTGAACGGGAGTTGAACAGCTGGGAAAGATCATTCATATATGACAAGAGAGTTAAGAATTTTTTGTCTTCGTAGTCATATCTTTCACCAAACACAACGGAGCAAATGACATTAGAAACAGCTTGTTGCAATATATATGTTGGGTCAATTGGAGTGTCTGTTAGTAGATATAAAGAGGTGATCAGTCATTGTCTTAAATACACAATATAACACAGACGTTTCAGATTTAACCAAGATGACTACACAGTTTTATCTTAGGCCTCATTTAGATGGTCGTTAGATGCAGCCACGTTTTAGCGTCCACATTACGGCTGCAATTCATGCCCTGACAGCGGGTCTAATGAGCTGAACTAGAAGCATCATAGATCCATATAATGCTGTTAGTTTGGGTCTATACCACAAAAGCTTAAATACGGCCACATTACAGCATGAGGCCTTATCGAGGGTATTTTGTTATGAAGTTAGGAGTACAGAGGTATAGTCTGGTGTCTCTGGTCAGCTCATTAGAGCTGGCCATACATATCAGAATAATGCTGGCCAAGTCCATCAATTTCAGTCTGATGTATATGGGAGCAGCTCGTCAGTCCCCTGATCGCAGACATTAGCGGAAATCCAATGTGTCCGATCCATTGTTCCCCCCAGGCAGAGCATACGTATTTGTGAGACGTGAATGATGGCTTTTGGCCAACAGCTATCCTATGGTCTAAGAGTACGAGAAAAACATTTTTGGATCTCTACCCACCTTTGTCCTTCATACATTTCTCAGCAAGACAACGGGCTTCCTCTTGAATTCTCTCTTCAATGCTCCTCTTTCCCATTCCAAAATTTCTCAAAGTTGTCAGAGAAAATCGGCGAAGGATTTTCCATCTTTCTCCATTGCTTGCAATGATTCCTGCAAATTCATGCATCCGATTTAATAGCTTCTAACTCGGGTATATCCAAAAATTAGGATAATATAAAAAGCTGAAGCACAATCTAGTCCGATACTAATATTTGTCTGCATATCCAAGTCTTTACATTCTCATCAATGGTGGGCACCTTATCGGAGCTAGCAGGGTTAAAGGGGCTTGTTTGGTTGGTGCTGCAAATTTCAGATATACTGTGTGGTTTTAAGTCCTCACCATTTTCAAGATCTCTGTTTGCTTTATTGAACTACGCATAAGCAAGCTCTGATACACTTAACACGCCCTGCATACCTGTGTCACTAAATAAGAATGTTTCTATTCAATAACTGCAAACACAGCTTTTTAAATTGGTTCAGAATGAAAACACAGTGGGACAGATTTACTATTCAAAATGCACAAGAATTCTGACTTAAATCGAACCATAATTGCTGTTCCATGTTGTGTGCCACATTTATCAACGGTTTTAGACGCTTTTTGCACCTTACTTGACAAGGGGCATGGCTTAGATGAAAGGGGACGTGGCTGAAAATGCACCATATTGAGCCAAAAAGTTAATCTGAAGCAAGTCAACAAAGAGGGGGCATAAAGTTAGACAAAAGTGTCTAAAGTTGCCCTAAATTTATAATACAGAATGAACTACGGTGATAAATGCAACGCATCTTGTCTAGCTCTTAGCAGTCTAAAATTAAGAGCAGGAGGAGGGCGACGGTCTGAGCCAAATATGGCGGCGGTCTGAGTGAGGCTGGTGGATGCCGGCCCCGAGATGGACCAGTCCAGTCACCTGACCTGAGTCACCTGACTGCATAATGTATTGCAAAGCTGAAAAAAACTTATTTGCGGTTTGAAATGTGCAAAAAAAAGCGATTACGATATTTTTTGGGAGGTTTTGTTTTTACGGCGTCCATCAGGTGGTAAAAACTACGTAATCACCTTATTCTACAGGTTGATACGATTACGGCGATACCAAATTTATATGTTTTGCTTTATGTTTCACTACTTTAAAAAAAATAAAACTATTTGCTAAAAAAAAAAAGTGTTTTGTGTTGCCTTGTTCTACGAGCCATAACTTTTTTACTTTTCAATCAATTTAGCGGTGTGAGGTCTTAAATTCGTAGGGCGAGCTGTAGATTTCACCGATACCATTTTGGGGTACATGCGACTTTTTGTTCACTTTTTATTCCTTTTTTTTGGAGAGCTAAGGTGACAACAAAACATAAATCTGCATGCTTTATACATATGTTTTTTATGGCGTTCACCAAGTGGGTTAAACAATGCTATATTGTGAAATTTCAGAATTTTACGGACGTGGCGATACCAGTTATGTTAACTATGTAACTATGTTAACTATAATGTTTATTTTTTTTTACCATTGCTTTACGGAAAAATTGGGAAAAGGGTATGTTTTTTTTAACTTTTAATATTTATTTTTTTTGGAACATTATAAAAAACTTAATTTCACTGTTCTTTACTTTTTTTTTTTATTAGTCCCCCTGTGGGAATTGAACCAGAGATCATTGGATCGCTTGCATGATATACTGCAATACTAAGGTATTGCAATATATCGTGATACTGACAGTCTCCTTTGAAGCCCTGCTGGTGGCAGGGCTTCAAAGGACTACAAAGATGGCAGACCTGGGGGCCTTCATTAGCTTAGGACCCTTAGTCAATAAAGCATCTGTTACATATTCCAAAACACATAAGATTGGATTTGCGGCAGAGAAATATAATAAATTGCATTAACAGGTTCCCGACCGCTGGCCGTAAATATACGGCCAGCGGTCAGGGTCTCTAAAGTCCGGCGTATAGTATATATACGGCCGCACTTCAGAGACTGTGCACGCGCGATCGCGTGCACACAGCTCTATGCCCTGGCTGTTGCTAACAGCCATGGGCACTGGGCAGAATGTCAGGGGTCAATCTTTTGGCCCCTGAACATGTGATCGCTGTGACAACCAATCACAGCGATCACATGCATTTCTGCATAGAAAACAGTGTGCACGCGATCGCGTGCACACAGCCCTGTGCCCTCGCTGTTACCAACAGCTCTGGGCACTGGGCAGAGTATCAGGGACCAATCTGATGGTCCCTGAACATGTGGTCGCTGTGACAACCAATCACAGCGATCACATGCATTTCTGCTTATAAAACAGTGTGCACGCGATCGCGTGCACACAGCCCTGTGCCCGCGATCGCGTGCACACAGCCCTGTGCCCTCGCTGTTACCAACAGCTCTGGGCACTGGGCAGAGTATCAGGGACCAATCTGATGGTCCCTGAACATGTGGTCGCTGTGAAAATCACAGCGACCACATTTGTTTTATTTTGAGTTTTCTGGCAGTAAATCTCCTGCCTCTTTTCTTCTCCTCAAATATTGTTTCAGTTTGAGGAGAAAAAGAGACTCGGGAGAATTGCTGCCAGAAGATTACAGTGAAAAAAAAAAAAACAGTTACACTATAAAACATTCTCTGTATAGATAGATTTCTATCTATCTATACAATCTATCTATCCATCTATCTTTTTTTCTATCTATCTACCTTTCTTTCTTTTATTCTATTAGAATAGGCAGGTAGGGAGTATTTAATTATATATATATCCACATATATATAATATATATAGCAATAGCGGTTTATTTTTTTGTTAGCGGTAGTGTAGATATATATAGCAGTTAGGCCCCATGCACACGACAGCAAAAAACCTCCGTTTTTGCGGACCGCAACTGCGGTCCGCAAAAACTGAGCCATTCACTTTCATTGAACGCTGACACCTTTCAGTAGCACTACGGAAGGGTGTCAGTGCCGTGGAAATGTTCCGGGAATTATGGAACATGTCCGTTCTTTCGCATTTTGCGGGCCGTGCTCCCATACACAGTCAGCGGCCGGCCGTGCCCGCGATCGCGGACAGCAATTGCGGGCACGGTCGTGTGCATGGGGCCTTAGTTTGTGTGTTTTATAAAAAAAATAAAAAAATAAAATTTGTTTAGTTAGTGTTAGTGTTAGTTACGTTATGGCGAGGAAGTTGTTTAGCGCCGAGGAGGCATACGCCATGCTGTGGTCTGAGTCGGAGACCGCATCAGAGATGGCGTCCGAGATGGAACCTGTTTTAGGTAGTGACGATGACAGCGTCACTTCAGGTTCATCTTCAGGGGACGTTGTCCCTGATGCAGTCGAAACTGCAGAACATGAAAGCGCAGGGCCAAGTAGCGCTGTAGCACGGGACAGCCTGGTCCCTCCAGTCCAGGCTCTTGTATGGGCACCTGCCCCATCTTTTGGGCCTAGAATCCACGGATTTACTGCCACCCCTGGCATAACCGTGGACAATAAAAATTTTGTCCAAATGGATTACTTCCATTTATTTATAACGGACGACATCCTAAATCAGATTGTCCACGAAACAAATTTATATGCCACGCAATATATAAGGCAGAAACCTTCATCCACCCATGCCAGAGATTGGACGCCCACCAATTTGCAGGAATTAAAAAAAAATTTGGGGCTCACCCTAAATATGGGTATTGTCAAAAAGCCCTCCATTAGGTCTTACTGGTCAACAAGACCCGCCCAAGCCACCCCAGTATATTCTGCAGTAATGCCCAGGTCTCGTTATGAGACAATAATGAGGTTCCTCCACTTCAATGACAACGCACAGGCCCCCCCAAGTACCGATGCAAACCGGGATCGGTTGTTCAAAATAAGACCGCTAATAAATTCCCTGAATAATTTATTTCTGCAACTCTACACCCCTGAGCAGAATGTAAGTGTGGACGAGCAGATATTTTGGACGTGTTATAGAAACTCTGTTGAGTTTTGTAAAACCAGCTTTGAAAAAAAGCGATATGTGAAATAATCTTCTTCTATCCTCCGCCCTCCTACATCTCTATGTGATAAATAAGGCACACATATTTGGTATCCCCATGCACGGGAGAAGTGGCAGAATGTGAACGGAGATTAATTTTGACCGTGGTCTATACCGTGTGTGAAAAATGCTGGTATAAACTGACGCATTTGCTAAAAAATTGCTAATTTTATTTTGTTCCATCTTATTCAAGAAACTTTCAGAAGAAAACTGGACTGTCTAAAAATATGATAAACCCCTTGAAGAAAACCTTGTGGGGTCTACTTGTGTGAATGAAGTCATTTATGGGGTGATTCTAATCTTTCAGCAGCATTACGCCCCCCAGAAAACAGTATGCGGCTATAAAATCAAATGCAAAATTCCTGGACCGAAAAGGCCAAAAAGCCTCCTTTTATGCCAAGCCCTGGCACATGCCCGCACAGTGAATAAGGCACACATATTTGGTATCCCCATGCACGGGAGAAGTGGAAGAACGTGAAAGGAGATGAATTTTGGCCGTGGTCCATACCGTGTGTGAAAAATACTAGCCTAAACTGACGCATTTGCTAAAAAAGTGCTGATTTTATTTTGTTCCATCTTATTCAAGAAACTTTCAGAAGAAAACTGGACTTGCTAAAAATATGATAAACCCCTTGAAGGAAACCTTGTGGGGTCTACTTGTGTGAACGAAGTCATTTATGGGGTGTTTCCAATGTTTCAGCAGCATTAGGCCCCCCAGAAAACAGTATGCGGCTATAAAATCAAGTGCAGAATTCCTGGACCGAAAAGGCCAAAAAGCCTCTTTTTATGCCAAGCCCTGGCACATGCCCATGAATAAAGCACACATATTTGGTATCCCCATGCACGGGAGAAGAGGAAGAATGTGAAATGCGATGAATTTTGTCCGTGGTCCATTTTGTGTGTGAAAAAGCTAGCATAAACTGACGCATTTGTTAAAAAAAAAAGCTAATTTTATTTTGTTCCATCTTATTCAAGAAACTTTCAGAAGAAAACTGGACTGTCTAAAAATATGATAAACCCCTTGAAGGAAACCTTGTGGGGTCTACTTGTGTGAATGAAGTCATTTATGGGGTGTTTCTAATGTTTCAGCAGCATTAGGCCCCCCAGAAAACAGTATACGGCTCTAAAATCAAATGCAAAATTCCTGGACCAAAAAGCCTCCTTTTATGCCAAGCCCTGGCACATGCCCGCACAGCGAATAAGGCACACATATTTGGTATCCCCATGCACGGGAGAAGTGGAAGAATGTGAAAGGAGATTAATTTTGTCCGTGGTCTATACCGTGTGTGAAAAATACTAGCCTAAACTGACGCATTTGCTAAAAAAGTGCTGATTTTATTTTGTTCCATCTTATTCAAGAAACTTTCAGAAGAAAACTGGACTTGCTAAAAATATGATAAACCCCTTGAAGGAAACCTTGTGGGGTCTACTTGTGTGAATGAAGTCATTTATGGGGTGATTCTAATCTTTCAGCAGCATTAGGCCCCCCAGAAAACAGTATGCGGCTCTAAAATCAAATGCAAAATTCCTGGACCGAAAAGGCCAAAAAGCCTCCTTTTATGCCAAGCCCTGGCACATGCCCGCACAGTGAATAAGGCACACATATTTGGTATCCCCATGCACGGGAGAAGTGGAAGAACGTGAAAGGAGATGAATTTTGGCCGTGGTCTATACCGTGTGTGAAAAATACTAGCCTAAACTGACGCATTTGCTAAAAAAGTGCTGATTTTATTTTGTTCCATCTTATTCAAGAAACTTTCAGAAGAAAACTGGACTGTCTAAAAATATGATAAACCCCTTGAAGGAAACCTTGTGGGGTCTACTTGCGTGAATGAAGTAATTTATGGGGTGTTTCTAATGTTTCAGCAGCATTACGCCCCCTAGAAAACAGTATGCGGCTCTAAAATCAAATGCAAAATTCCTGGACCGAAAAGGCCAAAAAGCCTCCTTTTATGCCAAGCCCTGGCACATGCCCGCACAGCGAATAAGGCACACATATTTGGTATCCCCATGCACGGGAGAAGTGGAAGAATGTGAAAGGAGATGAATTTTGTCCGTGGTCTATACCGTGTGTGAAAAATACTAGCCTAAACTGACGCATTTGCTAAAAAAGTGCTGATTTTATTTTGTTCCATCTTATTCAAGAAACTTTCAGAAGAAAACTGGACTTGCTAAAAATATGATAAACCCCTTGAAGGAAACCTTGTGGGGTCTACTTGTGTGAATGAAGTCATTTATGGGGTGTTTCTAATGTTTCAGCAGCATTAGGCCCCCCAGAAAACAGTATACGGCTCTAAAATCAAATGCAAAATTCCTGGACCAAAAAGCCTCCTTTTATGCCAAGCCCTGGCACATGCCCGCACAGCGAATAAGGCACACATATTTGGTATCCCCATGCACGGGAGAAGTGGAAGAATGTGAAAGGAGATTAATTTTGTCCGTGGTCTATACCGTGTGTGAAAAATACTAGCCTAAACTGACGCATTTGCTAAAAAAGTGCTGATTTTATTTTGTTCCATCTTATTCAAGAAACTTTCAGAAGAAAACTGGACTTGCTAAAAATATGATAAACCCCTTGAAGGAAACCTTGTGGGGTCTACTTGTGTGAATGAAGTCATTTATGGGGTGATTCTAATCTTTCAGCAGCATTAGGCCCCCCAGAAAACAGTATGCGGCTCTAAAATCAAATGCAAAATTCCTGGACCGAAAAGGCCAAAAAGCCTCCTTTTATGCCAAGCCCTGGCACATGCCCGCACAGTGAATAAGGCACACATATTTGGTATCCCCATGCACGGGAGAAGTGGAAGAACGTGAAAGGAGATGAATTTTGGCCGTGGTCTATACCGTGTGTGAAAAATACTAGCCTAAACTGACGCATTTGCTAAAAAAGTGCTGATTTTATTTTGTTCCATCTTATTCAAGAAACTTTCAGAAGAAAACTGGACTGTCTAAAAATATGATAAACCCCTTGAAGGAAACCTTGTGGGGTCTACTTGCGTGAATGAAGTAATTTATGGGGTGTTTCTAATGTTTCAGCAGCATTACGCCCCCTAGAAAACAGTATGCGGCTCTAAAATCAAATGCAAAATTCCTGGACCGAAAAGGCCAAAAAGCCTCCTTTTATGCCAAGCCCTGGCACATGCCCGCACAGCGAATAAGGCACACATATTTGGTATCCCCATGCACGGGAGAAGTGGAAGAATGTGAAAGGAGATGAATTTTGTCCGTGGTCTATACCGTGTGTGAAAAATACTAGCCTAAACTGACGCATTTGCTAAAAAAGTGCTGATTTTATTTTGTTCCATCTTATTCAAGAAACTTTCAGAAGAAAACTGGACTTGCTAAAAATATGATAAACCCCTTGAAGGAAACCTTGTGGGGTCTACTTGTGTGAATGAAGTCATTTATGGGGTGTTTCTAATGTTTCAGCAGCATTAGGCCCCCCAGAAAACAGTATACGGCTATAAAATCAAATGCAAAATTCCTGGACCGAAAAGGCCAAAAAGCCTCCTTTTATGCCAAGCCCTGGCACATGCCCGCACAGTGAATAAGGCTCACATATTTGGTATCCCCATGCACGGGAGAAGTGGAAGAATGTGAAAGGAGATTAATTTTGGCCGTGGTTCATACCGTGTGTGAAAAATGCTAGCATAAACCGACGCAATTGTTAAATTCTTGCATTTTTTTTCCAATTTTGCCCACTTTAGAGAAAAAAAAAAAAATTATATATACTGACAAATGCCACTAAAACAAAGCCCTATCTGTCCTTTAAAAAGAGTGTAAAATTCAAAGATGAACTTTATTCACCTGCTGAGTTATAGTCATCTAAAGAAGCGCATAGCAAAATTGTGAAATTTGCTCTGGTCATTTAGCTGTAAAACAGCCTAGTCCTTAACCGGTTAATAATGTCTAGAAACTCTCTACAATAACGGAAGAGTTTTGGACATTGCCACATTGTATGTATAAGGTAATCTCTACCCACCCTGCATCGGTTACATAGTGGTGAGTCTCGAGCCCTGATTTTAAACCAAATCCCTCAGGTGTAGTACACTCTACGGACCAGCTGGAAGAAGTCGTTCCCGCGTTAAGAAGAAAAGAGAAAGTGAACGACTTCAATCTGAGAAGGCGTCACCTGTGAGTCTCTAGTTGTACCTGTAGTGTATTAACTAATATGCCCTGCAGGCTCCTGTGTATAACTGGTATCTACCACTATATGGTCACTGTATGGTGTAATATTGGTCTTTGTAGAGTGGATTTTATTTAGCAACGGTATGGTGGTATTATTCAATCACTTAGTGGTGGTAATTTGTGGTCATGGTTTGGAGGTGTCATTCAGTTACAGTATGGTAATATTATTCAGTCACTATGGGGTGGTTACAATGGTTTGGTATTATGGTCATGATGTGGAGGTATTATTCAATGGTGGTATTATTCAGTCACTATGTTGTAGTAAAATGTGGTCACAGTGTGGGGGTATTATTATATAGTAACAGTATGTTGATATTCTTCAGTCACTATGTGGTGGTAATATGTAATCATGGTGGGGCTGTATTTTTTATTAACAGTATGGTGGTATTATACAGTCACTATGTGGTGGTAATATGCGGTTATGGTGTGGCTGTATTATTCAGTAATAGTATGATGGTATTATTCAGTTACTATGTGGTGGTAATATGTGAACAGTAAAGAAGGGAGGAAACCTCCAGCTCACCAGTTTGATGCGTCTCCAGACTCTCCGCTCGGATCCCCGCTACGGCTTGCGGTATGCAAATAGAAGAAAAGAAGAAATGATCCAGCGCTGAGTCGTGCTTTGGATTTAAAAAGGAAGCAGTATTCCCACCTTTATAAAATTATTCCCACCTTTGAAATAAAATTGAAGGGAGACGCAGTCCCAATTGGGACTGCGTCTCCCTTCAATTTTATTTCAATACTCCAATAAAGGTGGGAATACTGCTTCCTTTTTAAATCCAAAGCACGACTCAGCGCTGGATCATTTCTTTCTTTTCTCCTGGTAGTAATATGTGGTTATGGTATGGTGGTGGTGGTGGTTACTATGTGGTGGTTATATGTGGTTATAGTGTGGCAGTTTCCTACAGTAAGTGTATGGTGGTATTATTCAGTCACTATGTGGTGGTAATATGTGGTCATGGTGTGGATATATTATTCAGTCATAGTATGGTGGTATTATCCAGTCACTATGTGGTGGTAATGGGTAGTCATGGTGTTATTCTGACACTATGTAGCAGTAATCTGCTGTCATGATGTGGAAGTATTGTTTGTCCCTACAGTGGTGTCAGAAAATTTTCTTCTAGCTATGTTGCCTTTCAGATTTGCAACGTCAATGGGGTCTGTGCATCTAAAAAATAAGCGGGGGTGGGGGAAGCCCAGGTGCAAAAGTTTTCCGGGGGCCAATAGGACTTTAGTTCCGCCACTGCCCTAAACTGATATTTGTGTTATCTGAATCATGACAGAAATATACTTTCTTAGCATTAAAAAGAATATACACGTCTTTAAATAATGGCCGTTCACATAAGGAATTCTGACACATCCCGCACATTTTATTTATTACAGGCAGAAGAAAATGAGGCCGCACTACCAAATATTTGAAAAAAGATGCTTGAGAAAGGCTCACACTGAGCTGAAACGTCGCACGTGGAATAAAAGGATCTTTTTCCAAATATTTGGTAGTGCTGCCTCATATTCTTCTGCCTAAATTGAGGGGTCATTCTCGGACTGTGACCCAAGAGGCGTGCAGCCAATTTGATTTTCTTGATCCTGTGCTGCTGATCTGTATCTATTTGTTATTTATTACAGATTTCACAAATCCTACCAGAAATTTATGGTCTGTCTACAGCATTGTAAAAATAATTCATATTGTAATGATAAAAAAGGATCAATTACTGTTATTTTAGTCTTGTGCTTACCAAAATCCTTAGAAAAAAACGATCCTGCCCCTGCGTCTCCCCTATCACTAAACGCGTCGCTGTGGTCCACCAACGCTTCCTTCACAGCATCGTACCCGATAAGTACTATCGTACAAATGTTTGCTACGTAGAGGGTATAGACAGGTCCATACGTCTCACTCAGCTAGAAAGATAAAGAAAATATAAAAAATGACTCATATTTATATTAGTCCGGACTTACGTATTATAGATCCAAGCAGAAACTGTATATTTAGAGACAAGATTTGGATTGTATCATGTAAGATCTGGAAAGCATTTCCCAGATGTCTTTTAGTAATGGCTTCCCTTATCTCACAGGATAAATTTACGACTCCGTCCTTGTCTCTATCTATATGGCTCTTGCACAGGCTCAGATTACGCTTGTGTGAAACCGGTAATACGTAAAAACTAGCTCTTGTCTTAGATGCTCTCAAATTATCCACTAATATATTCATAGCATATTTTAGTCTTTAAAGGGATTGCACAGGATTAGAAAATACACATGACTGCATTCCTTTAGAAAGAGCGCCACTCTTATCCATGGGCTTTGTCTGGTATTGCAGCTTAGCTCCATTTCCTTGATTACAGTATTATCAGATACGGCCAATGGACAAGAGTGGCGCCATTTCTGGAGGAAAGCAGCCATTTTTTCTAATCTCATACAAGACTTTTAACGTAATAATTTCAATAAACTAATTGCATTAAAGAAGTTGTCTGGTTTGGAAAAATCATCATATTCTAAAGTAAGAGAGGGAGGTCACATTTATCAGTGGAGAGCTGATACAAAGAACATCTCTTGCTCTGAAGATCCCAATATGTTCATTCATTACACAGACAGCCCATTCCAATAGGCACCATGTAATGCTTCATTTCCGCCTCCGGTGGCGCTGCAGGGACTTTGAGCACTTGCTTCCTTGTTTTCCCACATATTAAAGCTGAACGCTCAGGTTCCAGCAGTGCATCTCCTTGTTATCAGCTTATTGTCAGGGGACCCTTCTAACAAAAAGGGATTGTCCGAAGCAGAAAAAAACGTATATTTTTACATTGAAACTAAATGTTAGCTACTGTGTTATATTATCCAGTGTACACATATTTACATCTACTGTACATCAGTTCCCTAATATACCAGACATCTATCATCAGGATTTCTCCATTCCCAGGCAGCATCAATGTCCAAACATTGAGGACATCAAATTCTCCTCTTTTACCCGGTGAGTTTGTCCGCAGAATATAGGTTGCTGTTTATGGCTGTCTGTTTTAAAGCCAATTGAACAAGAGTCCAGACTATCATAAAACAGCTTGTATATAATCATAGGCCCATAGAGAAGCTGTTCTCTAAAGGGGGTTTTACACTTGGCGGTTATCGGGGAACGATCAGCAGATGTACGAACAAACTCTCGAACATCTGCTGGTCGTATCGTTTTAAAAAAGTGAAATATTATCGTTGTGAGCAGCACATCTCCCTGTGTAAACAGGGAGACGCGCTGCCGGCATGATAATAATATATGAGGATGAGCGTTCGGAGTAACGACCGCTCTTCCACATCCATAGCTCCGTGTGACAGGAGCAAGCGAGCGCCGATCAACAATGTCTCGTTGATCGGCGCTCGCTGCACCGGCCGCTTATCGGCCGGTGTAATCGAGCCTTAAGTCTGCCGTGGCCTATTACTGGATCACCCCTATAACGCTACAATTACACTTACCTACCTTAACTAAAGACTGCGGAAGTTCTGAGGTGCTGATCTGAAAGACATTCCCCAGGCCGGGTAGAGGTGTAGGTCCTGGGGGTAGGTCCTTCTGTTTGACCCTACCCCACCATTTAATAAGATAAATTAGGAAAGCGATTCCAGTAGCCAGGAGAAGGGTCGCTGCAATATTCAGAGCCATCCTGCGCCCCAGTGACTACAGCTCTGTCTGTACTATGTCCCTGTGTTTCTATATATGACCAGGCACAGAGCAGCATTCCAGATAACATGTGACTATGAGAACAGACTGGGTGTGTTTAGAGTCGGTGTAGGGTTACAGTTGTATTGCATTGTGTATTTTAAATGCTATAATAAGTAGCAAAATACATCACTCCCGGCAGCCGGATGAGAGCTACTTCTTCCAGATGTTATTTTCAGCTGGATGCCAGCTCAGTATTGTTAAAGAGCTGGGATAATGGTGGGGTTCACTTACTCGTGTCACCCACTATTACTACCTCCTTTATATTTTAGGGTCACCAGTGTTATGCCTAGTTCCCCTACCTTTTTCTTATACTAACGTTAGTTTACTTGCTTTGCTACTAAGTAAGCGTATACGACTGCATAGTAAATAAAGGGTAATATTTATTACTAACAATAATCCCACTTACATATAAAATACACCAAACACAGAACACAGTAACCGATCACCGTATAGTATCAGTATGCCCCAAAACATATAACACGTTAATATATATTGAGTATACTCACACTATACGTAGTACAGTATAAACACGGTATCACAATCCTACTTTATACCAGCCCCCACTTACCTAAACATACAGTGCATTCACTCATGCTTCCTTCTATGAGACCCTCCCCCACCTAGCTACAACTAAAATGCATAGAAGTTTCGTTACAATACAAGACACATGCTCACTGTTTCTGTCCCTCTCTCTCCTAGCAATAACTGTCCCTGTGCACTAAAGGGTTAAGACGGGAGAAGGAGGATAAAGGGTTAACAAGGGGAATGGGTTGTTGAGTACCAGGGGTAGCAGATCAATGGTGGGAAAGGGTAAAACAGATACCAGGGAATATGCAGGTAATGTGCAGGCAGGTGGGAAAGGGTTGAAGTAAGGAGGGGGGAGAGGGTTACGTGTAGCTGCTGCTACACGTGGAAACTTAGCAGTTTATGTGGTCCAAAGTTGGTGAGTTGGTGTGTCTTGAGGGAGACAGGAACAAGAGGCAAGAGCTAAGAGAGGCAAGAGACAGAAGTGTGGGACAGTTTGTCCTTTTAAACCCTCCAATGCACATCTGTGTGACATCACGTGCAAGTGGGGGGGAGGCCATGTGACTGTTTATGGCTCCCCCCCCCCATGGAATCTCATTACCTGGTGAGGGGGGGGACAGACAGTGAGAATGCATTGGATGAGTCAATTGTCTTCTCCCCCAGAGGGCAGAGATACACACCTAACTAATATCTGACATAGAAAACACTTCCCTTTAGAAGTATTCATGTTGTGCTTGCATGTTTTGATTCAGGTTCAAGTGTGTCACTATTTTTTCCAGATTACATGATGACGTGTCTCGAAATAGTAAAATGATGAGATAGTGACAAGACAGTGAAGATCCATAGAAATGAGTTTATCATCCAGACCATCATTCCAACTCTTAATACATTAAGGGACCCCCATGACTCACGTCAGCTGTCCTATTAAGCTGCCTTGGCTATCTAGTGCAGACCCAATGCTTATCTCCAAGCTCTTTCGTGAAACCAACGCATCTGCCTTAAATTTAAACTTCCAGGCCTCCGTAGCCAAATTTCTGCGTCCGAAGGTAACCTAAGTTACCAGCTGATGCTTCTTGATACAGCCAGAACAGTAGCCTTACGTAGTCGGTTACTTGTGTTCCATGGTTAGCAAAATTACCAGTAGACACCACATTATCCGCGTTGAACTGGCCCACCAGAAGACCGGAGGATCCTCTGGTGGGCCAAGGCGTGAGCTGTATCTATCCCTGCCGCAGAGCAGAGAGTCATTGGCTCCCTACCCCGCTGCTTACTCTTACAGTTGGCCACAAGCTGTTTAAGGGCTGTTTCCTACTAGAAGACAGGAAGATGCCAGCATCCCGGCGCCAGTGACTTCATTGTGTCGGGCCACAGCAGAGGACCTATATACTTGTCGCGGTAACAAGGTTATGTGAGGGTTTTTGTTTTTTTCATTGGACCAAGGGGGCCTAATTACTATATGGAAGACACATGGGGCCTAACCACTATATGGAAGGCACAGGGGGCCTAACTACTATATGGCGAGCTCAAGTGGGACTAACTACTATATTGAGGGCACAGTGGGCCTATCTACTATATGAAGGGCATGGGGGCTAACTACTATATAGAGGGCACAAGGGCGCCTAACTACTATATGGGAGGCAAACTATCATATGGAGGGCACAGCAGGCCTAGTTAATATATGGAAGGCAGAAGGGGGCCTTATTACTCTATGGAGGTCAGAATGAAGCCTAAATAATATTTGGAGGGCACAAGTGGGGCCTAACTACTATATATGGCACAAGGGGGCCTAACTACTATATATAGGAACAAGGGAACATAACTACTAATAGATCGGGACACCAAAGAGATCTAACTACTATATAGGAGTACAAAGGGGACCAAACTAACATGGGGCATCCTGTTTCAGCGTTCTCACTGAACGCTCACTGTCTGCTTAGCACAACTCTGGGTATCCTCAAGGCTTGGGGACTTTTCAAAATCTGCAAGAGGGCAGGGGATGGTGTAAAATTTTGAACTAGCAGACACTCACCCCCTGACGTGCCACCCCATCCAGCGCTGAAACCCCATTCTCCACAGCTCCGGTACCGGAAGCTCTTGCAGTGGTCACTTACTGTTCATTGGTCACGTGCTGCTGCAGTCAATCACTGGCCTCACCAGTGATGCTGCCATGAACAGCTTGTGACCAGTGACATATTCTTAAAAATAAAACCTGTTAAGACGGTGTAAATAGTGTTAAACACTTGAAAATAGAATATTTGCACTACTACTTTTGGTCCTTAGCTGATCAAATCAGTTAAGGATATCATGTAGGCGGATGAGTCTTGAGATGAGGTAGTGAATAAGGAGAGTTTGTTTTACTTCCCTAAAAAATGTGTCGGGGTCCCTCCAGGCCATGCTGATGTGAACGTTATGTTACAAAATGAATGGTTATACCTGGAGAAGAAACCGGATGTTGGTGCCCAATTTTAAGCAGTTTATAAATGAGATCCTATTAAGTCAGATGCCTCTGAAAATCCTCCAAAAAATCCTCCCTGTTTACAACACGACATGTGCTGCCAACAACAATAATATTTCATGCTGCATAAACGATACGATCAGCCGATGAATGAGCATTTGCTCGTTCATCGGCTGATAATTGCACTGTTTACACAGGGCAATAATCGCGAACGAGCGCTCATATGAATGCTCGTTTGCCTGATAATTTGCCCTGGTAAAGGGTCCTTAAATTCTTAGTGCCAAGTGGTTTAATTCTGTAGTCCCTGGCATCCAGAGATGTAGACTAGTGCAGACTTTTCTGCTTTCAATCCGCACTGAAGGGAATAAAGACAACAAGATGGAAAGAGACAGCTGCTGCTTTATTTGACAGAAGTGCATGTGATATTGCTGTACACACATAGTTTTCGCTTAAATTTAAAAACAATCATCGGCCATAATGTTTGAAATCATCCATTTCAGCCAACTTTCATCGTCTGTGTTTGGGCAGCTTTCGATGCATGCTTGTGTAACAAGCAAAACAAGTGATGTAGCTCAGTGACAACGGAATCAAGCACAACGTTTTAGAAAAAAAAACACAAAACGTACCGGAGAGGAAAGGAAATTGACATTTTTGCCGCCTGTTATGCTATGAATTACATTCTCAGGTGACGTAGACAATCAGCCACATTCCAGGGTGAGGGGCAGACTACTCCAAAAATAATAATTAGTTATAATTTGGAGAGGACAAAAGAGTTTTGTCCAGTGAGAATAATGTAAACCATATCTTGATCATGAGAAGACCACTAGAGAATCATGAGCTGTGCATACATGTATGTATACAATGGTACAGAGTTATTGATGTTAGACACCCAATCGTGTAAGGATTTCGTACACAACTCAAAGTCTTCATGTACAAAAGTAGAGAAGCCTCCGGCTCTGAGATCATTCAATTTAAATGTGTTAATGCGGCCGGGCCCGTCGAGAATAAACATTATCTTCCTGAAGTCTCTTGTGAGTGGTATCCTACAACAGTACCATACAAGTTTACAGTATATTTACAGTATATGTATATCTAAATACATTATGGTCCAATCTTTTTTATTAACATACAAAATTACAGATTTTGAGAATTATATTATTTTGCACGGTTCTACATTTATACAGGCATGACCAATACCAATAATCAAAATTAAAAAAAAATATAGGAATTTGAGGAAATAAGTCTTTGTATTGATTTTATTTTCAATCAATATCCCTAAAAAAAAATTTAGAGCAGCCTTTACTTATCTCTAGAAGTTCTAGATTTCCTTTATGTAAGAAGTTTGTCCTTAAGTCAGAAACGAGGGACAACTTTCATCTTGTATGTCTGAGGTTTTGAACCATTGGTGTTCGGCTCTGGTCTTATGCGCAAATTCTTTCTGTCTACGGTGGGCTCCAAGGTAAACTTTTGCAGTAAAGTGGTAAAGAAGAGGAAGAGCTCCATGCGAGCCAGGCCTTCTCCCATACACATGCGTTTGCCTGAGAAAACGAAATAAGCATAGATGAGTAACTCAAGCTAAACTTAGAGAAGTTGTCTGGTTTAGACAATATATCCTTTAAGTCAATTTTCAGTTAATAGAAGAGGAGATGCAATATTTGACATTATCAGCTATACGCCAGGACAAAAATAAATTTTGAAGGGCACCATGTAATGCTTAATATCCCCTGTGGTGGCGCTGCAGGGGAATTAAACATTTGCAGATTACAGCTGAGTCAGCTGTGATCATTATATTGTTGGGGGACCCCAATGTGAAGTTCATTTTCTGTATGAGGTCTTAATAAAATCTCATATAGCAACCATTGTCATTATAAGACCAATGATTACAGCATGTTACAGATATCTGTCTTATATATACTGTATATAATATATACAGTAGCGTCAGGGCATTATATGTGATGCAGCACTTCAACGTCATTAGTGCTGCCTCGCTTACAACGTCCTGACGCTGCCCATCGTAAGTACATTGTATAATGCGCGCTGGGGTGATAAGTTTAACCAGAGGGGAGTAGAGGAGCAGTGGGGTGAGCAGAGCATCATTTTAATTTTTTATTTGATTTTTTTTTACATTTAAACTATCCAATGGAAAAAGAGGGGGGGGGTACGGCAGGGGCCCAGCATGAGCCTCTACCTTGTCACACCCCTTAGAGTTCCAATATAAATTACGCCAGTTTTTTCATCATGCCCACGTCTTTCCCTGAAGACATGCCCCTAAACAAACTGGCGAGGGTGGTGTGAAAAGTTAAAAAAAAACAAAACATTTCGGGCCTTTTGAAACTTTTTTTTTTTCATCTGAAAACTACCGCAGAAAGTTTGATATATTAGCCCCTAAGTGTTTAATGTGATGGCTGTACCCTACAAACATTAAATTCCTAAATCTAATGAATTTAAGTTATTGCTGTTCCTAAACCCAGCCTAGATCCATCAACCACATCAAAATACCAGGAGATCAAAATATTCTCATACATCAAACCTCGGACTAGTAAGAAGCTCAACCTCAGCCATAGTTGACAGATATCTATTCTAGTAAGCTGTAACTAATAATTACGTTTTCTTACCTGTAGAAAATGCCATAAATGCGTCACTTTTCTTAAAGGAGCCATTCTCATTAAGAAAGTGTCCAGGGTCAAACTCATTTGGGTTCTTGAATTGTTTGGGATCTTTCAGGACAGATGTCAGGACTGGAAACACCACGCTTCCCTGAAAATAAATGAAATATGTAGATCTTGCTAAATATAAATGTAGCATAAAGTTTAGAGAAAGTCCGGTCTGGTTAGTAGTTGATAAGAAGAATAGAACCAAAAAGTTGAGAAGATCATCACACCTTCTGCATGTGATATCCCCTGAAGATTGTGTCTTTGAGGTGCCATACTTGGCCATAAAGCCTACGGTCTGGTTATAAATGAGTAAGTAAAGAGTATTCGGCACACCAATATGAGAAAACGGTAATTCTTATTTTGTTTTTAATGCCAGCGGCAGACTGCGACGTTTCAGTCAGGGCGACCTTCTTCAGGCACTGAGCCGCGCTGGTATGACTGCGTGTACGAACGCTTGTCAAAAGAATAGCGGCTGGCTGCTTTGTCATGCGCCATGGTGTGCCGGATACTCTTTACTTACTCATCTTCGGGTTGGGCCCCTATCCGTGCAAACCCACCCCCCTTTTCCCCGTATCTGGTGCTAGCTGAATTTATATACAAATTGGTTATAAATGAGGTTAGTGTAGAATTTGAAAGTTAAAGTGCAAAATGCCGACATGAGTCGTAAGCTTAAAGAGGCTCTGTCACCAGATTTTGCAACCCCAATCTGCTATTGCAGCAGATCGGCGCTGCAATGTAGATTACAGTAACGTTTTTATTTTTAAAAAACAAGCATTTTTGGCCAAGTTATGACCATTTTTTTATTTATGCAAATGAGGCTTGCAAAAGTACAACTGGGCGTGTTTACAGTAAAAGTACAACTGGGCGTGTATTATGTGCGTACATCGGGGCGTTTTTACTTCTTTTACTAGCTGGGCGTTAGGAATGGGAGTGTATGATGCTGGACCTGGGGCAGGAAGTGAGTGACGTCACAGCGTGATCTCTCGAGAACACGCTGTGTCTGCACTGCCAGAAGCTGGGCGTTGTGAAGAGAAGTGGATGATACTTCTCGTCAGAACGCCCAGCTAGTAAAAGAAGTAAAAACGCCCCGATGTAACGAACATAATACACGCCCAGATGTAACACACACAATACACGCCCAGTTGGACTTTTACTTTAACAGGTTCCCGACCGCTGGCCGTAAATATACGGCCAGCGGTCAGGGTCTCTAAAGTCCGGCGTATAGTATATATACGGCCGCACTTCAGAGACTGTGCACGCGCGATCGCGTGCACACAGCTCTATGCCCTGGCTGTTGCTAACAGCCATGGGCACTGGGCAGAATGTCAGGGGTCAATCTTTTGGCCCCTGAACATGTGATCGCTGTGACAACCAATCACAGCGATCACATGCATTTCTGCATAGAAAACAGTGTGCCCGCGATCGCGTGCACACAGCCCTGTGCCCTCGCTGTTACCAACAGCTCTGGGCACTGGGCAGAGTATCAGGGACCAATCTGATGGTCCCTGATCATGTGGTCGCTGTGAAAACCTATCACAGCGACCACATTTGTTTTATTTTGACTTTTCTGGCAGTAAATCTCCTGCCTCTTTTCTTCTCCTCAAACATTGTTTCAGTTTGAGGAGAAGAAGAGACTCGGGAGAATTGCTGCCAGAAGATTACAGTTACAGTTACACAAAAAATACAGTTACACTCTAAAACATTCTCTGTATAGATAGATTTCTATCTATCTATACAATCTATCTATCCATCTATCTTTTTTTCTATCCATCTACCTTTCTTTCTTTTATTCTATTAGAATAGGCAGGTAGGGAGTATATAATTATATATATATATCCACATATATATAATATATATAGCAATAGCGGTTTATTTTTTTGTTAGCGGTAGTGTAGATATATATAGCAGTTAGTTTGTGTGTTTTATAAAAAAAATAAAAAAATAAAAAATTTGTTTAGTTAGTGTTAGTGTTAGTTACGTTATGGCGAGGAAGTTGTTTAGCGCCGAGGAGGCATACGCCATGCTGTGGTCTGAGTCGGAGACCGCATCAGAGATGGCGTCCGAGATGGAACCTGTTTTAGGTAGTGACGATGACAGCGTCACTTCAGGTTCATCTTCAGGGGACGTTGTCCCTGATGCAGTCGAAACTGCAGAACATGAAAGCGCAGGGCCAAGTAGCGCTGTAGCACGGGACAGCCTGGTCCCTCCAGTCCAGGCTCTTGTATGGGCACCTGCCCCATCTTTTGGGCCTAGAATCCACGGATTTACGGCCACTCCTGGCATAACCGTGGACAATACAAATTTTGTCCAAATGGATTACTTCCATTTATTTATAACGGACGACATCCTAAATCAGATTGTCCACGAAACAAATTTATATGCCACGCAATATATAAGGCAGAAACCTTCATCCACCCATGCCAGAGATTGGACGCCCACCAATTTGCAGGAATTAAAAAATTTTTTGGGGCTCACCCTAAATATGGGTATTGTCAAAAAGCCCTCCATTAGGTCTTACTGGTCAACAAGACCCGCCCAAGCCACCCCAGTATATTCTGCAGTAATGCCCAGGTCTCGTTATGAGACAATAATGAGGTTCCTCCACTTCAATGACAACGCACAGGCCCCCCCAAGTACCGATGCAAACCGGGATCGGTTGTTCAAAATAAGACCGCTAATAAATTCCCTGAATAATTTATTTCTGCAACTCTACACCCCTGAGCAGAATGTAAGCGTGGACGAATCCCTCCTCAACTTTCATGGCAGACTTAGCTTTCTCCAATATCTACCTTCCAAAAGGGCAAGATATGGCGTTAAGCTCTACAAATTGTGTGAAAGCGGGTCAGGATATACCACCGCCTTCAGAATTTATGAAGGGCGGGACCGCACAATAAATGTTCCTGGATGCCCCCCTGATCTTTCCACCAGCAGTAAGATTGTGTGGGAGATAATGCAGCCTCTGCTTCACAAGGGGTACCACCTGTACTGTGATAATTTTTATTCCAGTGTGCCCCTGTTTAGGCATTTGCATGCTGCAAGGACTGGGGCATGTGGTACCATGCGCAAAAACCGAATTGGTTTTCCACAGCAATTAGTGGGGAAGCGCATGGTAAAGGGGGACTCCTGTGCTTATGCATCTGAAGAATTGCTGGCGGTCAAGTTCAGGGATCGCAAAGACGTGTATGTGCTAAGCACGATTCATACCGCAGGAACAGTGGCAGTGAGGGAAAGAGGGGCAACATCGGACAAGCACAAACCAGTGAGCGTGTCCGAATATAACAAGTACATGGGGGGGGGGTGGATTTAAGCGACCAGGTTTTACAGCCCTATTTAGTAAAACGCAAAACTAAAACCTGGTACAAAAAGGTGGCCATTTATTTGTTACAGGTGGCCATCCACAACTCATTTGTGCTCTACAAAAAAAACAGAGGCAGAGACACATACCTGGATTTCCAGGAAAAAATGATTGAAGGCCTCATTTTTGATGTTCAGGACACCCGAGAATGCCCCCAGTCTGAGGATGTCACGCGACTGACTGAAAGACACTTCATCAGTCGGATTCCCCCAACAGCAACCAGAAGCAACCCCCAGAAAAGGTGCCGCGTCTGCAGAAAAGACGGGCACCGCAAAGATTCCCGATATTTCTGTCCCTCATGTCCCTCGCAACCAGGCCTGTGCATTGAGCCATGTTTTAAAAAATACCACACTGTTCTGAATTATTAGATTTTAGTTAATTTGTTGAAAATATATTTGCCCTACATTACGTTTTTATTTTTCCCCTGATTTTACTCCAAGGGTGAGGGAGGGAATGGGTGGGGGGTGGATGTCATGTTTGATGTTTTCTAAAGTTCATCTGCTGGAGAGCTCCATTTGCATTAACCTGCAATTTCTTATTTTAGAAAACCCCAAAAAATAAATTCCCATTATACCCCTAGATGAATATTTTGAGATTTCTGCTTCAAGAGCAGATATTTTGGACGTGTTATAGAAACTCTGTTGAGTTTTGTAAAACCAGCTTTGAAAAAAAGCGATTTGTGAAATAATCTTCTTCTATCCTCCGCCCTCCTACATCTCTATGTGATAAATAAGGCCACATATTTGGTATCCCCGTGCACGGGAGAAGTGGCAGAATGTGAACGGAGATTAATTTTGTCCGTGGTCTATACCGTGTGTGAAAAATGCTGGTATAAACTGACGCATTTGCTAAAAAATTGCTAATTTTATTTTGATCCATCTTATTCAAGAAACTTTCAGAAGAAAACTGGACTGTCTAAAAATATGATAAACCCCTTGAAGGAAACCTTGTGGGGTCTACTTGTGTGAATGAAGTCATTTATGGGGTGTTTCTAATGTTTCAGCAGCATTAGGCCCCCCAGAAAACAGTATGCGGCTCTAAAATCAAATGCAAAATTCCTGGACCAAAAAGCCTCCTTTTATGCCAAGCCCTGGCACATGCCGGCACAGTGAATAAGGCACACATATTTGGTATCCCCATGCACGGGAGAAGTGGAAGAACGTGAAAGGAGATGAATTTTGTCCGTGGTCTATACCGTGTGTGAAAAATACTAGCCTAAACTGACGCATTTGCTAAAAAAGTGCTGATTTTATTTTGTTCCATCTTATTCAAGAAACTTTCAGAAGAAATCTGGACTTGCTAAAAATATGATAAACCCCTTGAAGGAAACCTTGTGGGGTCTACTTGTGTGAATGAAGTCATTTATGGGGTGTTTCTAATGTTTCAGCAGCATTACGCCCCCTAGAAAACAGTATGCTGCTATAAAATCAAATGCAAAATTCCTGGACCGAAAAGGCCAAAAAGCCTCCTTTTATGCCAAGCCCTGGCACATGCCCGCACAGTGAATAAGGCACACATATTTGGTATCCCCATGCACGGGAGAAGTGGAAGAACGTGAAAGGAGATGAATTTTGTCCGTGGTCTATACCGTGTGTGAAAAATACTAGCCTAAACTGACGCATTTGCTAAAAAAGTGCTGATTTTATTTTGTTCCATCTTATTCAAGAAACTTTCAGAAGAAAACTGGACTTGCTAAAAATATGATAAACCCCTTGAAGGAAACCTTGTGGGGTCTACTTGTGTGAATGAAGTCATTTATGGGGTGTTTCTAATGTTTCAGCAGCATTAGGCCCCCCAGAAAACAGTATGCGGCTCTAAAATCAAATGCAAAATTCCTGGACCGAAAAGGCCAAAAAGCCTCCTTTTATGCCAAGCCCTGGCACATGCCCGCACAGTGAATAAGGCTCACATATTTGGTATCCCCATGCACGGGAGAAGTGGAAGAACGTGAAAGGAGATTAATTTTGGCCGTGGTTCATACCGTGTGTGAAAAATGCTAGCATAAACCGACGCAATTGTTAAATTCTTGCATTTTTTTCCAATTTTGCCCACTTTAGAGAAAAAAAAAAAATGATATATACTGACAAATGCCACTAAAACAAAGCCCTATCTGTCCTTTAAAAAGAGTGTAAAATTCAAAGATGAACTTTATTCACCTGCTGAGTTATAGTCATCTAAAGAAGCGCATAGCAAAATTGTGAAATTTGCTCTGGTCATTTAGCTGTAAAACAGCCTAGTCCTTAACCGGTTAAACACGCCCAGTTGGACTTTAGCAAGCCTCATTTGCATAAATACAAAAATGGTCATAACTTAGCCAAAAATGCTCGTTTTTTAAAAATAAAACCGTTACTGTAATCTACATTGCAGCGCCTATCTGCTGCAATAGGAGATAGGGGTTGCAAAATCTGGTGACAGAGCCTCTTTAAAAAATAGGAACATGTGAATAGCTTAGTAAAAAAAAGTTGAGAAGTCCAGAATACCTTAGGAATGTGATATCCTCTGAAGGTTGTGTCCTTGCTGGTAGCATGGGGCACTCCTGCTGGGACAATATCAGCAAATCTCTGGATCTCGTGGATTACAGCTTCTGTATAGGGCATCTTACTCTTGTCTTCTATTGATGGGCATCGATCTTTGCCTATTACGTTGTCAATCTCCTTGTGGATTTTCTCTGAAATTTTAGAAAAACAAAAAGAAAAAAAAAGACATTTTCCATCCAGTATATCTGTATAATTGTATCCATAGTGCAATTACTACCAAATAAAATTATTGACGTTCATTTGAAGCTGGTAAATACTGTACTTAGGCCTCATGTACATGGCCGTATTGCAGCTCCATGTTGTATGGATCAGAAAAATGGCACCCAGAGAAATCTAATTGCCTATAATGTACCTCCATATACAGTTGATAACAGTGGCATAGCTATAGAGGTCGCAGCGATTGCTACCAGGCCCCAAAACCAGGGTTGCCCGTGGCACCCCCGCACAATGTCTATAAAAAGTTACTCTAGTAACTGAGGCCTATGTAATAAAATACACGTCCCCTGTTTCTATAGTAAAAATATACTTACCCTCCTCATTCCTGAGTGCAGCAGAGTTCTTCACGTCTCTTCGCGGCATGACGTTACGATGCTGGATGGTGTCAGGACCTCCTCTGCGTCCGGAGTCAAAGAGGAGGGTAAGTAAAACATTACTTTCTGCTGGGGCCCTGTATCTAAGCCTAACATGTACTAGGCTTAGAAACAGTGTCCAACAGACAGAAGCACACATGGACCATGTATCTAAGCCTACCGTGTATTACTAATGTTTTTTTTTGCGTGTTTGTGTTTTTTTACAGGTTCAGATTTTAAACTACATCGGATTCCAGGACTACTTCGATGAAGGCTTTTTTTTATTTTCAATAAAATGGTTAACGAGTGTTGTGTGTTTTTTTTTATTTCAAGAAAATATTTTTTCTATGTCTTCATATTTTTTTAACTTTATTACTACCACCTTAGTAATGGCCACTGGCTGATTGACAGCATCAAAATAGTAAGGCGGGGCTTAGTGTTAGCCAGTGAAAAGGCTAACACTAACCCCCATTATTACCCCGGTACCCACTGCCGCCAGGGGTGCCTGGAAGAGCCGGGTACGACCCAGTACCCAACCATCTGTAGTGATGATAACTGGGGCGGTCTCAGGACGGTATTATTAAGCTAAAACTCCAAAAGCAGTGGGCCATCTCACCCTGGTAATGCTAGCCTGCTGCTATCTATGTTGTATCTGGCTCATTATATAAACTGGGAGGGACCCCACGTCATTTAAAAATAAAAAAATTTGATCAAACGATGTGGGGTCAACCCCACTATACCTAGCCAGATACAACATAGCAGCAGCAGGATTTGCCATAAATGTCAGATAGATGCGGGTCCCAGATAGCTACGCTGTTTCTGTAGCTCCTGAATTCCAGGAACACCGTAGTTCACCATGCTTCGTTGTTTTTGTAACTCCCATCCACCTCTACGGACAGTGGCCACGTAGCATCAGGAGCCAAGCAAGGTAGGACGGCGGTCAGGGGGCTCCGTTCTAGAGACAGCTGCGGGTCCCAGAGGTGGGACCCGCATCTATCAGACATTTATGGCATATGCTGTGGACATGCCATAAATGTACAAGATTGGAAAACCCTTTAATATGAATCATGTTGAAATGGATTACATGGCTTCTGAATGATGGGATGGCATTTTCTTTTTCATGTGTATAGGAAAATTATTCTTCAGGGAGACAGGTGTCTCTATTCTCTGTAGTTGACATTCGTAGAACTGGCAGATAATGGGGGGACAGAGGCATATCTTGAAATACTGTATAATACTAATGTCTTCTTATGTGGCAGACATACCTTTGAGCCCCCTTAGGCGCCAGGGCCCGATTGCAATAGCTACCTCTGCACCGCCTTAAGCTACGCACTTTATTTAAGAATAATTTTCATGCATTTTAATTTTATTTTTTTTACCTTGTATTTCTGGATGTTTCAAGAGTATAAGAAAACTATATCTCAATGTTAAACTTGTAGTCTCTGTTCCAGCAAAGAATAGATCTAATATTGTTGCCTCTAGGTTTGTCTCATGAAATTCTGTGTCTGGATGCTTTTTTTCCTGAAAAATTTAGAATATATTATTATTTTAATTATCAAAAATTGTCACAGCCCCAGACACTATTTATAGATGTATCAGGAGTCAAACCGGGAGCAAATAAAAAACGGCACTCTTGCACATGACTACCAATAGAATGGTGGCTTTTAAGATCTTATTTTCAAAAATAGTTGAAATTTTGTTGCTGTGAGCCCCCCCCTAAATGTGTCATGCCAAAGTGTTGTTTTTTTAATAGAACTAAATGCCCTGAGAATCTAAGATAATCTATAGACGCACCTCTTCCATCCTCATGAGGAAGCAATCTATGAAGTCACGAGGGCAATTCTCATCCAGGGTCGCTCGGTGGCTGTTTATCATCTCCCTAATAAATAGTTTCAGCTTGTCAAAAATTGTCAAGATCCTCTGGTGAGGACCAGGAAGGTAGTACATCATGGTTGGGAACATGTTAAGAAGCTAAATAAAGAAAAAAAGTAGATAAGAAACATAATGTTATTTTGTTTTGAGTGTCATATTTATGTACATTATAAGCTTTGATATTTTCCATGACTTTAACGTAAAAGACCACCTTTGTAACCAACTTCTTTGATTTGATTTAATACATCTAAAATTAAAAATGAAGCAAGTTTGCAAATAGTCTTGATGAAAAAAAATCCAACCGTTTTCTTTATACATATGTAGACCTATGTTGTACATAGTTGCAGACTAGAAAAAACCCTGTCTAGTCTTACCCTGCAGCCATACTCTCTTCCATCTGTCCCCTATTTCCTGCTAAACTCCCAAATGTATCTGTGACGATTTGTACAAAAAGAACCGAGCAGTGGATCCACAAAGCTGAAATCCGATTGGCGCTGGATAGACCAGGGCAAGGAATCTAAGGGATCCCCTTGTATTTACCCTCTAACCTCCGTACGGAGATATGGACTTCACTGCAGGGGAACCCCAGGTTGTGGTCCCCAGAATAGTCTCAGACTGGCGGCTTCAGTGCGGTAACAGCATAACGCAGTCAGAATAGAAAAGGTCAATACCAGGAGTTGGTCTGAGAATGGAAGAACCAAAGACGAAGTCAAAGAACAAGCTATGGTCATATTCCAGTAGATAGAATAATAAGTAACAGACAACCGAATCAGGAGATGAGACAAAACGTAGTCAAAACTAGCCAAGGTCAATGTGCAATACAAATGACAAGGTACGAACTTACAGAGTCAAGGTTGTAACTCTATGACTAGGCAGTAAATGCAGGTCTGACTGAGAATTTATTGCAGACATGACCAGCTCACCTAGGACAGCTGCGTAGCAGGAGAACACCGGAAAAGAAGGAATTAACCGGTGTTGAAAACAAAATATACAGAAATATTCAGAAAACGCAGTTGAATGTAACAGTACCCACTCATCTTAGGGCCCCCTCTACGGAGATATCTAGGGAGGCTTGAGGGGATACTTTAAGTGGAATCTCTTGATAAGCACTTCTTAGGAATCAGGGACCTTTTATTCGGAACATATCCTTTCCAATTAATGAAATAAAAAAGTTTCCCAAGAACCTGCTTACTATCCAGGATCTGCTTCACTATGTAGTCTATAAGGCTGGGTTCACACAGAGTTTTTTGCTGTTGGAAAATCTGCTGTTGGAAGCTTGAGGCAGATTTTCCTCTGCCTGCACGCCGATTTTCGCAGCGTTTTTCGCCCACAGCCATTGAGCAACGCGGGCATAAAACTCTGCGAAATACGCCCGAAGATAGGGCATGTCCCAGAGGTGGGACCCGCATCTATCTGACATTTGTGACATATCCTGTGGATATGTCATAAATGTGCCTTGTGGGAAAACCCCTTTAATGTATGACCGCTGCAGAGAAGCTGTTATTGTCATGATAATAATAATTACAAATACTAATTCAATCAATGTGAGTAAAGTGATGTCTGTTTCATAATGTCTACACCGTGTTCCAAATTATTATGCACATTGGTGTCATAAACATTTAATTATTAGTTTTTCAATGATACTCATGGATGGTATTGTGTCTTAGGGCTCTTTGGATCATTGTAATCAATCTCAGACACCTGTGATAATTAGTTTGCCAGGTGTGCCCAATCAAAGGAAAACTACTTAAGAAGGACGTTCCACATTATTAAGCATACCACAGGTTTCAAGCAATATGGGTAAGAAAAAGGATCTCTCTGCTGCCGAAAAGCGTGAAATAGTGCAGTACCTTGGACAAGGTATGAAAACATTGGATATTTCAAGAAAAATTAAGCGTGATCATCGTACTGTGAAAAGATTTGTGGCTGATTCAGAGCACAGACGGGTTTGTTCAGATAAAGGCATAATGAGGAAGGTTTCTGCCAGACAAATTAATAGGATTAGGAGAGCAGCTGCTAAAATGCCATTGCAAAGCAGCAAACAGGTATTTGAGTGCCTCTGGAGTCCCACGAGCCTCAAGGTGTAGGATCCTCCAGAGGTTTGCAAGTGTGCATAAAGCTATTATTCGGCCACCCCTAAACAATGCTCACAAGCAGAAACGGTTGCAGTGGGCTCAGAAATACATCAAGACTAATTTTCAAACCGTGATGTTTACTTATGAGTGCCGTGCAACCCTGGATGGTCCAGATGGATGGAGTAGTGGATGGTTGGTGAATGGCCACCATGTCCCAACAAGTCTGCAACGTCAGCAAGGAGGTGGCGGAGTCATGTTTTGGGCTGGAATCATGGGGAGAGAGCTGGTAGCCCACTTTAGGGTCCCTGACGGTGTGAAAATAACCTCTGAAAAGTACGTAGAGTTTATGACTGATCACTTTCTTCCGTGGTACAAAAAGAAGAACCGTGTCTTCCGTAGCAAAATTATCTTCATGCATGACAATGCACCATCTCATGCTGCAAAGAATACCTCTGTGTCATTGGCTGCTATGGGCATAAAAGGAGAGAAACTCATGGTGTGGCCCCCATGTTCCCCTGACCTCAACCATATTGAGAACCTTTGGAGCATCCTCAAGCAAAATATCTATGAGGGTGGGAGGCAGTTCATATCAAAACAGAAGCTCTGGGAGGCTATTCTGACATCCTGCAAAGATATTCAAGCAGAAACTGTCCAAATTCTGACAAATTCAATGGATGCAAGAATTGTGAAGGTGATATCAGAGAAGGGGTCCTATTTTAACATGTACCTTGGCCTATTACGTTTTTTTTTTATTGAAAGAGCTTTTGATTTCTGTAAATATGACCTGATGCTGCAAATTCAACAAATGACCATTTTAGTTCTCTTTACAACCTTTAAAATGTTTTGATCTCTGTTGTGCATAATAATTTGAAACAGTGCATTTTGAGTTTTTTACTTCTAAAAAAAAAATCTGTTATCTTTAGGAGATTTGTTCAATAAAATTTGCATTATACTCCAACGGTTGATGGCTTGAAGATTATACTGACTGTCATTTGCATCTACTATTTAGGAAAATTAGCGAAAAATAACATTTGCATAATAATTTGGAATGCAGTGTAGTTAGAATAGCACTCTGTGTAGTGCCTGCCTATGTAACACACTGTCTCTCCTTCAAAACACTCTCTTTAATCCATCTCTCGCTTTTAAGTGAAAGAGATAACAGGAATGAAATCTTGTCATTAGTGGAGGATAGAGTAAGGCACAAGGGGATCCCCCCTCTTTAATTTAGGCCTCAAGATGCAACAACGGATGGCGAGACCGAAGAAGCGCTTCTTGTCCGCATTCTAGGCATAGACCAAGAGTAAGACGTCGGATTCTGTCTTTGGAAGAAAGGGCTGATTGTCCAAGTTGTATAGACTCCTTAGTGTTGGGCAAAGGAGGGTCTTCAGAGCCTCCACTTTGGATGTTAGGGAGATCAGGTCATTAAGGGCCGGATTTGGCGACCAGCCAACCCTTCAGAGGATTTCAGAGAGGGCATCACTACGCCAGTCAAACTCAGAGACTGAGGTCCGAAATTTGATGGCATATAGTCTCACAGTAGTGTCTCCTTGTTTTAAACATAGCAGAGCAGAGGCTACGAAAGATCTGTGACCACTTTCTTCAAATACCCACCGGCAGGGAGAGCGGAAAGTGGGCAATAAGGATAAAACTGAATCACCTCGTTCAAGACTATGCTTTTCCTGAGAGTAGGGAGATTATATATGCCACCTTAGAGAAGTCTGAACCAAACTGATGAGGGCATAGACGGAAGTGAATGGTACACAGGTTTATGAATCCCCTACAAGTTTTATGGTCTTCGTCATATCGTGGAGGGGCTGGGAGCTGTAGCTTAGTCAAAAGTTGAGATTAGATGGACTAGAGTATGATTATGCAGAATCAGAATACACAGGTTTTGTTTGTAGTCTGTTATCATGGAAACACATGCGTCTGCACAGTAGCTATAGACATATTTTTAATCGACTATCTGGATAGCTGCCTCATTTTATTGGCTTACTCATTGGCTTTTTTGTTCCAAGTCTACATCTTCCATCCTTGCCAAGTGTTCTAAAAATCCAGCTATAGGATAATCCATACTTCTGCATTACTATAGGTCACATTCAGGCATATTATTACCTGTATCTAGATCTATCTAATGGACACAATGCAGTTTTACCTTCAGCCATATGCGTCGAAGTTGCCAAGGATAGGGAAACTGTTTCATTTTTGTACATTCATGTTAATTACATTGCACTCAAATACATTTTAGAAATTTTGTAATATTTACCTGCCCTGAACGGGAGTTGATCAGATTGAAAATATCATTAATATATGATAAGAGTTTCAAGAATTTTTTGTCTTCATAGTCAAATCTTTCATTAAACACAACGGAGCAAATTACATTAGAAACAGCGAGTCGCAATATATATGTTGGGTCAATTGGAGTGTCTAATAGTAAATATAAAGAGGTGATCAGTCTTTGTCTTAACTGCACAATATAACACAGACATTTGATAAATATGGAACAAGGTAAAGAAAATGACACAGTTTTATCTTAGGCCGAATTCAGACAGCCGCAATAGAGCCACATTTTAGCACCTATATTACGACCGCAAGACCTAGCCCAACAGCGGGTCTAATGGCCTAAACCAGCAGCATCATTGATCCCTACGATGCTGTTAGTTTAGGTCATTAGACCTGTGGTCAGGCCACAACCTGCGATCATAATACATACAATAATAAAGCGGCATTACGGCCGTCTCAATGAGGCCCTAGCGAGGGTATTTTGTTATGAAATTAGTAGGAATACAGAGGTATAGTCTGGTGTCTCTGGCCAGCTCACTAAAGCTGGCCACACATTTTAGATTAATGTTAGCCAAACCCACTGATTTCGGGGGATCAGCCTTCAAATTAATGTGTCTGAGGGCAGCACAACAGTCTCCAAACATTGGCAAAAATCCAATATGCCCGATTATTTGTTCTTCCAGACCGAGAATATATGCTTGTCTTTCGAGTAGAGTAAAGAGATGGCTGTTGGCCAACAGCTATCTAATAGCTGTGGCCGGCCTGAAGTTGACCATGCACATTAGATTAATTTAGGCCCAACCTGACGATTTCGCCAGGATCATCTGACCATCTAATGTGTATGGGGAACTTTAGGCTGTTACCATGATGCCGGGGGGAGAGAAGTAGCGGGCAGTTGGATTTAAACATGCCTGATCATTTTGCTCTCGGGAGATAAGTCGCCACCAGAGGTGTGCGGCAGTGACTTACTCCCATCTCCGTATTCAGAATACATGCATGCTCGGCCGAGGAATAGATATCATCTAATATGTATGGCTGGCCTGAGGGTATGAGAAAAACATTTTTGGATCTCCACCCACCTTTGTCCTTCATACATTTCTCAGCAAGACAACGGGCTTCCTCTTGAATTCTCTCTTCAATGCTCCTCTTTCCCATTCCAAAATTTCTCAATGTTGTCAGAGAAAATCGACGAAGGATTTTCCATCTTTCTCCATTGCTTGCAATGACCCCTGCAAATTCATGCATCTGGTTTAATAGCTTCGAACTCAAGTATATCCAACAATTATAAATAATCAAAACAAGGGCGGAAACCACGGCAAAAAAATGCTCAAGAAGTAACATGCACTGCTTTTTCGCTGGCGTTTTTTGGGGGTGGGACGTCCGCAGCGTAGGGGGGCGTGCCCATTAAGGCAAAACCGGTTGAGAATGTTAGGTTGGCGGACATGGCCAAAGGGGAGGTTTACGTCTGCTTTGAGGGGCTCATCTGAAGCCAGAGGTCAAGGAGAAGATCTGGAAGGACGATTACGTCGAGATCTTCTCCTTGTTTCCGTTGGAGAAGTTTAACTTGGATCGTGTAAAGCCAGATGACAGTAAAAAAGACGAGGAGGAGAAACGTCAGTATCGCTTGATTCCTCCTGTTTTGCTATATGGACAGGATTGGAGAGGCTTATCGGGTGTATGGAGGGGTGGCATGGTTGCGCTACGATGAGCAATTCCGACAGCGAAAATCCGTGTGGCCCACTCTGCGTAGGGACCATAAGGTTATTAGTTTGTGGATGCTGCTTATGGCTGCACCAAGAAGTAGCGGGCAGTCCTTTCCTGGGGCATCCGGGGTTGCCTTGAGTTCGGGGTCCTCGACTGGGACAAGAAAGGGCTGTTGTTGGCAGTTCTATGAAGGACACTGCAAATTCCTGTCTGACTGCTGTTACAAGCATGAGTGCTCCTGATGTGGTGGCACACATAGCTTGTCCAGATGTTTCAAGTGGGGTAAAGGAAAAGGACAGGAGGCTGGACAGAAGAGGGGCGACGCCGGTGAAGGTGGTAAGGATGCTTCTCTATTTTGGGAAGTACCCAGATAAGGCGGCAGCTGATTTTTTGAGGGCGGGGTTCACGGACGGTTTTCGTATCCCGTGTCACCCGGGCGGGCCTTTGATCATACATAAGAATTTGGCGTCGGTGCTGGCTAGGCCAAGGGTGGTAGCGGAGAAAATCAAGAAGGATGTGGATCTCGGGAGGATAGCGGGCCCGTTTATTCTCCCACCATGGATGGACATGCAGGTTTCCCCTTTGGGACTTGTTCCCAAGAAGGAGCCCAATAAATGTCGCCTCATCCATCATCTATCTTTCCCGGTGGGAGGGTCGGTCAACGATGGCATTGATCCTGATTTGTGTTCAGTTTCATATACATCGTTTGATTTGGCGGTTTCTTGGCTTAGGAAGTTTGGTGAGAGGGCGCTACTAGCTAAAACCGACATTGAGGCAGCATTTCGACTGTTGCCCGTTCATCCGGATAGTTTTCCGTTGTTGGGGTTTTGTTGGGGGGGGGGGGGTTTATGTAGCTTGTTGCTTGCCTATGGGCTGTTCTATCTCGTGTGCATATTTCAAGATGTTCAGTACCTTGTTAGAGTGGGTGGTGAAGCAGGAAGCCAGATGGTGCTCCATGCAACACTACCTGGACGATTTCTTGTTTGTGTGCCTGGCGGGATCGAATGTTTGCTCCATATTGTTGCATAACATGGAGCATGTGGCGGCATTGTTTGGGGTACCGTTAGCACTTAAGAAGACGGAAGGACCAGCAATGACATGTGAAATTTTTGGGTATCGTCATTGATGGCATCCACATGGAGTGTCGGTTGCCGGAAGACAATCTTCTTGATCTGAGGGAAACGGTAGCTAGGATGTGGGGGGCAGGTAAAGTGCAGCTGCGTATGGTGCAGTCCCTACTTGGGAAGTTGAATTTTGCCTGTCGGATTATGCCCGTGGGGCAAGTGTTCTGCCGTCGGCTGGCCTTAGCTACGGCGGGGGTGGCAGTACCTCATCATTTTATTCACTTGTCGGCGGACATACTGGCTGATCTGGGGGGTGTGGGAGGAATTTTTGGTTCAATACAATGGCAGGTCTGTGTGGATGGACGCGGTTGTGTCTAGTGTGGATATGGAATTGCATACGGATGCTTCGGCTGCGCATGGTTTTGGTGCGTATTTTCAGGGTGAGTGGTGCGCTGGGACATGGCCGGAGGTTTGGAAAGAAGAGGGTTTGGTGACAAATATGGCTTTGCTGGAATTGTTCCCCATTGTAATGACAACGGAAATTTGGGGCGAACATTTTTGCAACAAAAAGTTCAGTTTTTGTTGCGATAACCTGGGAGTGGTGCAAGCCATAAACAAACAGACGGCCTATTCACCTCCTGTGGTTTGTTTGCTTCTCCAGTTAGTGTTACGTTGCCTCATTTTTAATGCATGCTTTGTGGTGGTTCATGTGCCTGGAATTGTTAACGACACCGCTAATTCTCTCTCTCGCTTTCAGTGGGACAGATTTTGCAGGTCGCCACTGGGTGCGGAGCAGCTTAGGAAGTCTTGCCCCATGTGGCTTTGGGACGTGGTCCAGGGGTGTCGGCAGCGTTGATACGTCAGTCCGTGGGTACTGCTACCTGGGCGGCATATTCCAGAGTATGGGCCTGTTGGGAGGATTTGTTGGGCCAGGTGGGGATGCACGAGTCAGATGGGGTGCTGGGATCATTGCTATTGTACTTTGTAGGTTTATCTTTTAGTGAAGGGGCTTCTTTTTTGGAGGCTTCATAGCGGGTGGCGGCTGTAACTTTTTGGGTAAAATTAAGGGGCATTGGTGATGTTTCTAAGTCCTTTATGGTTAAGCAGGCCTTGAAGGGTTATCGGAAACAGGGGGTGCGGAGAGATTCTCGCCGGCCGGTTACTTTTGAGTTCTTGGGATCGTTGAGTGAGTGTTTATTTATATAAATAGATTTGTTTATTTAGGGAGCCATTTTCTTTGGCGTTCTTTGGAGTGTTTCAACTTTCAGAGTTGGTGGCGCAAAGTGGGACGATGGTTGGTGGTTTGTTGTGCAGTGATGTGCAGCTTGGGGTGGATTATGTGTCCTGTACGATTCGGCGGTCCAAAACCGATCAGATGGGTAGAGGTTTGATGGTGGTGTAGGTGCGGTTGGAGGGATCGTCATTGTGTCCGGTTGATTGTGTGGAGTGCTTCTTGGTAGTTCGGCCACAGGATGGTGCGCCTCTTTTGTTGCATGGAAGATTTTTATCCTGGTATCAGTTTGTAGCGGTGTTTCGGAAATGTTTGGCCTCATTAGGTATGGAGGCGTGAAAATTTTGTTCTCATTCATTCAGGATTGGAGCAGCCACGGAGGCCTCTAGGGGGGGGATCTGATTCTGTGATTATGAGAATTGGACGCTGGGAGTCTGCCAGATTTAAGGGTTATGTTCATCCTCAATTGTTGTATTAGATGGAATATGGGGCTTGTCTGCATGTGTTGCATGTGGGATTGCATGTTATGTTTTGTTTTTCAGGCGCTGACGTTTGCCTGGCCTGGATTGTCGACAACTCTTTTGTGTACTGGGTACGCTACGGGCAGATGTACGCCCAGACGGTCATCAATTGGGCTTGGCACAGTCACAGATACAGGTGCGGTGACTGGGGCTTAGGGGAATGCTGTGGAACAGAGTGCTGTCAGAGGTACAATTTTACGCGGGTCTGAATAGACCTCCTTTTACTTTCGCACGTCGGGGCTACTGATTTTGCGCTCAGGCCTTCCAGGGACATAGTTTGGGATATTAAGCTGGATTTGTTGCGGCTATGGTCAGCCTTTCCGAATATGCTGATTGTTTGGTCGGATATTGTGGCAAGGCCAGCCTGGCAGCAGGCATGTTCTGTGGATAGCTTCAATAGGGCTAGGGCGCAGATCAACAAATTAGATTGCCTGTTTTGAATGGTGGTATTGCAGTGCGTCACCGGAGCTTTGCAGGTCCGACGGGGTGCATTTGAATGAGATTGGCATCGATATATGGTGTCTGGGTTTGCAGGAGGGTTTGGAGCTTGCCATTCAGGTGTGGCGGGACGGTCGACTGTAGGTGTCACCGTAGCCCATTTGTGGTGGGGAGAGGGCGTTCCTTGGAGGCAGAAAATTGATGGTAAGGTGCTTGAAAATGGGCCAAGAATCGGATTGGTGTAAAGTAATTCCTTTGGGTCAGGTGTGGACGGCCAAGGGTAAAATTAGTTTTGTAGACTGCCTTCTAGGAGCTCTTCCTCCCTCCCATATTTGACATATACTATCATGTTATTATTGGTTATTTATATGTTATACTTATATATTTATGATTATGCTGAATTGGCATATTTGATTGAAAATGTTAATAAATATGGCTGTTATGGCCTTTCACCACAACAGTTGTCTGAGTCTTATTCAGGGGAAGGGGTGAGGGGTCAGAAGGTAAGCCGACTGAAGTATTCGATCCTTTAAAGTCAGAAGAGCAGTGGAGCGGGGCGAAGCCGTAGTGGAATGCGGCTTGACTGGGGTAGAATCAGGGAGGCTTAGACTGTACTGTAAGGGGTTAACGTGGTCAGGAAGTTATAGGGTTGTAAATGTAGGTCGAGAGTGGGTGGGCTTTGGCAGGGGACATGCTACTTAAGGTCTTAAATGAAGAAGTGAGGCAGTTTGGCGCGCAGTGGGAGAAGTTCCCGCTCTCCCGCCCTAGGAATTGTTTTTATGTTATCATTTTATTGTGCTAACATGTTTTTCTTTTAGGGATTGGAGCGTTCTTGTCATGGCAGCGGTTGTTTTGTGTTGCGGGGAGAGGGGGTACCTTGGAGGCAGAAAATTGATGGTACGGTGCATGAAAATGGGCCTTGCATCGGATTGGTGTAAAATACACCAGGTGGAGTTCCTGGGGGGGATGGAGTCCCCAGGAGCAGTTTACAAATTGTATACGGTGCCTTTGGGTCAGGTGTGGACGGCCAAGGGCAAAATGAGTTTTGGAGACTGCCTTCCTCCCTCCCATATTTGACATATGTTTTTATGTTATTATCTGTTATTATTGGTTATTTATATGTAATTCTTATATATTTATGATTATGCTGAATTGGCATATTTGATTGAAAATGTTAATAAATATGGCTGTTATGGCCTATCACCACAACAATTATCTGAGTCTTATCCAGGGGAAGAGGTGAGGGGTCAGACGGTAAGCCGACTGAAGTATTGAAGGATCCGTTAAAGTCATGAATTCTGACATATCCCACGACTGTCTTTTATTATAGACATCACAAAACCTGCATAAAGCATTATAAAATAATTCCTATTAAAATCATAGAAAATGATCAATTACTGTCATCTACTTAATCGACTTACCAAAATCCTTAGAAAAAAACTCTCCTGCTCCTGTGTCTCCCCTATTGCTAAAAGCGTCGCTGTGGTCCACCAACGCTTCCTTCACAGCATCGTACCCGATCAGTACTATCGTACGAATGTTTGATATGTAGAGGGTATAGACAGGTCCATACGTCTCACTCAGCTGGAGAGAAATAGAAAACATTAAAAATGGTGTACGGTAAAACTTTGCCCGTTGTGACGCAAGAGTATTATGGATCAAAGCAGAAACTGTATATTTAGAGCCAAGATTGGGATTGCGTCGTGTGAGATCTGAATAGTAAAGGCTTCAATGATGTCACAGGATGAGATATGGGCCCGTACTTGTCTCTAACTATATGGCTTCCGCACCGACCCGTAATACGCTTGTGGGAAACCGGCCTTTGGTTGTTTATAAACACTAGCTCTTGTCTTAGATTCTCTCAAATTATCCACCAATATATTCATAGCATATTCCAGTCTTTAAATGGATTGTACAGGATTAGAAAAACATGACTGCATTCTTTTAGAAACAGCGTCACACCTGTCCACAGTTTATGTGTGAAATTGCAACTCAAGCCTATTCACTTCAATGGGGCTGAGCTGTAATACCACACATAACCAATGGAAAGAGGTGGCGCTGTTTCTGGAAGAAATCAGCCATGTTTTTCTGATCCTGTCCATCGCATTAAAGAGGACCTGTCACCTCTTCTGACATGTCAATTTTAATAAATACCTGTATACCCCAATAATTACCAATTCTGGAACATCTTTTCTTGTAACTCTCTGTTGTTCCTTTCCTCTGTTGCTCCTCCTACAAATGTATGAATAAATTGACAACTGGGTGTTGCCAGTTAGGGGGGTGTCCCTACATATTCTTATAGTCTAATCAGTGCTGACAGAGTGAGAATGTAAAGGAACACACCCATTTGACAAAGTGAATGGTAACACCCAATTTATTCATACACTTATAAAAGGAATTCAGAGGAACGGTAGAATTGTAGAGTTCTAAGAAAAGATGCTCCAGAATTGTTATTTTATGGGGAATACAATTATTTACTAAAACAGACATGTCAGGAGAGGAGACAGGACCGCTGTAAAGGGGTTGTATAGAATTAGAAAACAAAACATAGCTGCAATACTCCAGAAACAGCGCCACTCTTGTCCTTGGGCTGTGTCTGGTATTACATCTGAGCCCCAATTACTTGAGTACAGCAATAACGGCACTGCCAATGGATCAAGTGGCGCTGTTTCGGAACGAGAGCAGACGTGTTTCTAATCTCATACAACCCTTTTAACTACATCATTTTTTTACAACTCTAATTACATTAAAGCTTACCTACCTTAACTAAAGACTGCGGTGCTTCTGAGGTGCTGATCTGAAAGACATTCCCCAGGCCAGGTAGAGGTGTAGGTCCTGGGGGTAGGTCCTTCTGTTTGACCCTACCCCACCATTTAATGAGATAAATTAGGAGAGTGACTCCAGTAGCCAGGAGAAGGGTCGCTGCAATATTCAGAGCCATCCTGCGCCCCAGTGACTACAGCTCTGTCTGTACTATGTCCCCGTGTCCTTATATATGACCCAACACAGAGCAACTTTCCAGATAACATGTGATTATGGGAACAGGCTGGGTGTGTTTAGAGTCGCTGCAGATTTACAGTTGTATTGCATAATGTATTGTAAATGCTATAATAATTATCAATATATATTTAAAAACACCCTTGGTTGCAAGTCACGTTGCTTCTCCCAGATGTCCTTTCCAGCTGGATGCCAGGTTCTGTATACCCAAATACTGGTTCTGGGAGCAGCACAATGCAAGCTCTTTGAATCCATACATTATTTTCTTAGAAACAGCACCACTCTTGTCCATAGGCTATATCTGGTACTGCAGCTCAGTCCAATTCATTTGGTAGATCACAGAGTCATGTGACAGCTAAGCTACTCCCAGGGTAGAAAGTTTAGAAGATTGGAAATGCATCATGTGACAAAAATGTATTTATACATATCTATTCTACAATTATCAAGCCTGATCTTCACTGATGTCTTGAGGGTTGTAAAATGAAGGAGTTTTCTTTCAAGGTCCATTGTTATTTTATTCTGCTTTACTTTTTGAATCATTTGGAAATTACGAAATGTAGATTAGAAACTATTGAGAAATTGACAACTTTTTGAATCTTTTTGATTTTAACTTGGCAATAATAAGGCTATGTTCAAACGTCGCGATTTGTTGCAGATTTTGATGCAGAAGTTTTGCCTAGGCTCATAGGAATGGGAAATATAAAGGAAGAACTAGGACTTCTCCTTCCTTGGTTTCACTCAGATTGGGTGTAGTCCGATAGATCGTTGGCATTATTACTGCTCAATTGGCACTTGAGCTTTAGAAGTCAGTCAGTTTTATTGACGCCACGTCCTGAGGTGAACCCAGTGAAGAGTAAACGAAGTTGACTTCTGATAATGCGTGGAAGCTTGTTGATCAAATAATTCTCCTGGTGTCAACGATCTGGTGTTATTAAAAAAAATATTATTGTGAAATCCTTTTAGAATAAAGCAAAACATCAGTTTCATGTCTTTCCTTTTAGTATACCTCCTAAAAATTGAACTCCAAATCCGGTACATCCCTGGGTTGCATAGAAATGCTCCTGCATTTCCCCTGAATTGATTGTTGAAGAGGAAATACAGTATATATACATGCTGAGTATTCAAATGGATGATCCACAACGTAATACATGGACATACGGACGCATTCATTTCTATTGTCCACGGACACCTTCCAGTTTATTTACGGGAAGTTGTCCGGGCCATGGAAGTGTGCCGCAAAACATAGGACATGTCCTATCTGTTGCTTTTTACGGGCTGTGCTCCTGTACTTTGCATCGGAGCACGGGCCAAAAATGCAGTCGTCTGTCTGTGGATGTTGGTGGCCCGCCGTGCCCGCAAACACAGCGATTACGGGCTCGAACGTGTGCAAGAGGCCTAAGCTAGGATCACCAGAGAGAGATGCTCATTGATCAACAGTAAAATATGTGGATCCCTGGTGAAAATGGCATCATTGTTCTTAAAGGGGTTGAGAACACCTGGACCTCGCACCGATAAGCCGCTCCGGTGGCCTGCAGGCACTGGATGTTGTGGTGCATAATGGTATGGACGGAGCCTGGAAGCAGTTGGCTCCGTACATAGCATAGCGGCCGTACTGCAGAACTGCAGGTCCGCTCTTATTCACTTGAATAGGAGCAGATCTGCAGTACTGCAGCTCGGCCGCTATTCCGTCACCGGAGCGAACTGTTTCCAGCACGGAGGCACCGGAGCAGCTGATCTGTGCGGTGCCCGGGTGTCAGACCCCCACAGATCATGTACAGATGACCTATCCGGTGGATAGGTCACCAGTTGTCAGAACCTGGAAAACCCCTTTAAACTTTCCATTTTCATCAAGAAAGTGTCCAGCGTCAAACAATTCAGAGTTCTATTCGGGATCCTTCAAGACAAAACAAAAATGAACAAAAACTGTAAGTAGGAAAGGGGGGGGATCCTCCAGCTCACCGTTTGTTGTGTCCGTGAACAGACAGCGCCCGGAATCCCGCACGACCCGCTGCAAACAACAGAAGAACAAGCATAACCAAAATCCAGCACTTGGTGTGAGTAAAAGGAACAACTGTTCCAATTTTATTGGTTTAACAAATTTAAAAAGAAGAACTTGAAAGGGTAGTTCAGTAACATAGCAGAGTACAGAGATGGGTGGAGGGTGAAAGATCAAAAGTTGCCTTAGTTAATTTAGCCTACGCGTTTCTGACACATCTTGTGTCCTTACTCATGGCATGCTCACCCCATGCTCACCCTTTTACTCACCCCAAGCGCTGGATTTTGGTTCTGCTTCTTCTCCCAAAACAGAAATGACCAAGGTTTCCTGAAATTAATAAAATAAACTAATAGTTTCTGCATTTTATTGATAATTCCTAAAGCTTATAAAGAACATAACAACTTGACAGAAGCCATTATACCTACATATTTGTAGGCAAAAGTATGTAGTGCTTCCCCTAGCACAGAGATGGTGGCAGGGCTGGCCTGAGGTTTGTTGGTGCCCTGTGCAATACCTTCTATTGGTGCCCCCCTTATGATGTACCATAGAGTGTACAAATAATACAATCATACAGTGCCCATATAATATTGCCAGACAATTACCTAAATAACACTGTCTAATAAATAAACTAGGAAATATAGCTCCATCTTGTGCAGCTGCTGTTCCCATAGTTTGGACACCAATGGTGACGTCAGGAGTTCAAGCGCTAGATGCGCAGGTCATCATGGTGATGCCTCCTTCAGTAGGAACAGGTGAAGCGCCAACGCCTTAACTATTCAATGGCCCCCTGCAGCAGTAAGTGCAAATTCGGGCGCATGTGGAAGGGGAGGATTATAATATACAGGGAACATTCTCACCACAGTTTAATCTCATGCTGAATCACATAAATTGTCTACTGCTGAGCAAAGAACTTCCGAAAACTGTTCTGCGCTATAAAGTACACTGAAGCTCCATGTAAACGGTATGGATACTGGCAGAATTCCATAGCTGATGGCACACTGCTCTCCACTCTCGTGACCCGTTCAACCATCGACAGCCAAAACAAGCTGCTGCTCATGCTGAACCTAATAAAATGCTGGATACTCAACATAAATGATATCTTAATGAGTCTTTTGGAATGTTATAAAGCAGAACTCAAAGGTCTACATTATAAACTCTGATGATCCCTCCTGTTAACCCATTAAAAACTGACTGAATTGCATGACTAAGATTGCCATCTACTCTGATCACCTGGGGAGCCATCCATAGCCAAGAAAACAGCTGCTTATAAACAAAACGTAAATGGATAAAATATTTCTGTAATTTAAAAGTGTTGTCTAGTTTGAAAAAAACATTTTCAAATACCCTGTAAGGGAATTTATAGAAAATCGGGTTGTTCAGTCCGAAGAAATTGATGGCCTATCCTCTGGATAAGGCATCAATACCTGATCCTTCAGGATTCGACTTCCGGCACCCCCTCTGATCAGCTGTTATGAAGAGGCCGCAGCACTCCCCTTCATTCCTTTTACTAATAACGCTGTGAATTGCCGACACACTTGTAGTGGCGTGGTAGAGTCCATGTGCCCGATTGGTTTGGCACCCGTTTTCTTATTTTATTGGTCAACCCCACTATAAAGGTTCATCCCCTTTACCTCCCAACTCACCACTCCAGGAAAAAGCAACGTGAAACGTGCGTCAGAGGGTGAGGTGGGAGGACATCACGTTCACACCTGTTATATCAATGGGTCCGTATCCTTTTTTATTTATCTATGTATCTGATATTAATGATCGTCTTCACACAAGGCTAATTACGTTTATTTCATGTGCCCTGTATGTTATGATTTAATTATGAATATTTGGGGACATTACTCTGTCCCGTATGCTCAGTGTCCCTGACATTTATTCTGTTTCACGGTCAGTATTTATATTCATCTGCCATTGACAATTTCTCATCTACCTCGGTAATTTTCATAGTTAACGTATGTGATGTCCCTCGGCCTCTTTGGGTTGTAATTTTATTTCTGTCTTGTGTATATGACTTTTTTTTTGTGGACTGTCTCAGCCAAGTTATTTAATAACGTTTTTGTACCTGATTTTGTAAATGAATGCCCTGTGTGGTATATTGGCGGTACCTTCCTATTGGTATTTCAAATTTATTGTATTTAGTGTAGTCGTTCACTTTAGGCCCTTTTACATGGGCCAATGATCGGGCAAACAAGCATTCATATGAACGCTCGTTCCCGATCAATACCCCGTGTAAACAGGGCAACGATCAGCCGATGAACCAGCAAACGCTCATTCATCGGCTGATCATATTGATTATGCAGCACAAAATATTATCGTTGTCAGCAGCACATCCTCCTGTGTAAACAGGGAGACGTGCTGCCGATATGATGGAAATGTATGAGGACGAGCGATTGTAATAACGAGTGCTCGTCCCCATACATAGCCCCTTCTTCCCTTTGTACATGATAAAACTATGGCTGCTTACAGCCACCAGTAGGGGCAGCTCAGTGCAATTAGACGTATACAGCTACTATTGAACTCAATGGGAGATATATTTCAATCTTTATGCAGTGAGCTCCCCCTGTAGCAAAAAAACTGTTTATTTGCTTAAACCCCCATCAGGCTGCCTACATTGCTATGAATGCTATTAGCAAATTATGCATGCCATGTATGTGCTATCATTTTCAAAAGTGGTGAGATAAGTAGGCGGGGTTTAGCAGGGGGGCGGGGCATCCCATAGACTGACTAATTTACCATCACTTACGCCAGAAATTGGCTTAAGGATAGCGATGGTGCGTGGCGCAGATGTAGTGGAATGCGGCTTGACTAGGGTAAAAGCAGTGAAATAAAAATAAGTTTTACTAGTAAGTGATTGGGCAGTACAGAAGCAGAAATGATTGATGAAGAACAGAACAGAAAAATTCCCACCCATTCACCCTTAATGTAGGTTAATTTTCGGGTATTTGTTTGTCGTAGCAGTAGTGGTGTGATTAGGGGGTCCTTGGAGGCAAGTTTACAGTAATGGTCACATGGTTATGTGCTTGAGAGAAGGGTCATTCATTCAATTGGAAGAGGATTGGGTTCCTGTTGGGCCAAAGTCCCTAGGAGCATATGAAGTAACTTATCTTGGGTCAGGGGGGTGTGGCTAAGGGCAATGGTCATGTAACAAAAAGAGATAAAGAGGAGTTGATGGGATGGAAACAGCCTTCAAAGACCTTTGCTCTTACTTTATTGACAGTTAGTTTCTTGTACTCTTGTATGTTTATGTACATAATATTTGCAGGATTTCGTATTAAATAATTGGTTGATAAAAAAAATTGGCTGCTATGTCCTTTCCACCTCAAAGTAGTTTCTGTGTTTTATCCTGTAAGATGAAGTGGGGTGGGGGTCATGCTGAGGGATAGTCTTCTGCAGGCGTAGGCTTTAATTTATGGAACACGAACAGCCAAAGATACGTCAAATCTATATTTGATATATTTGGCACATTGTACTCCAGCGCAATGTAGTCTTAGACTGGCATATGAAATGCCAATCTTAGTCAACTTCCCGTTCGTCAGGAAAAAAGAGAAGCAGTTTACTGCCGGGCCCCTTCCACTACGGTCCCCATAGCAGTTGTGTAGTCTGCCTCCATGGAAGCTACACCACTGGGGAAATGGTAGTTTTAAACTGGCTACGGAGATTGTGCTTAAGCCTAATATTAGAAGTCAGCACAGTCCCCTCGATTGAGAGGCCGGGCAGAGAAAATTTGCAGTATTTACGATATCGGCGCCAGGCAGGTAGGAAATAATGGCGCCGATACTGCAACTTCTTCTACCTTTCGTACCGATTTGATTCCTGCAAGGAGGATCCATCCTCCCAGGGAACGCAGTGGGTGGCAGCCGGCTTCGATATTGAATGACACAGATCTCGGAGGAGCGCCGTTTCCCATTATTTTCTTCAAATTTCCTATATGCTCTCTGCTTTATGGGAGTACCTAACCACTTTATGGGGGATCTAACCACTATATGGTTGTGCCCAACCACTATATGGGGGCCTAACTAGTAAATGGGTGGCCTAACTACTATATGGGAGCACCTAACTACTCCATGGGGGCACTTTATTACTATATAGGGAACTAACTACTATAGGGAGGTGCCTAACTACTATTTAGGTGCCTGACTACTATATGGTGGCACAAAAGAGGAGTACTATTGTGGGGGGCACAGAGGGTAACACTTCTGTGTGGGGGAACTATTACTCTTTGGGGCCTAAAATGGGCACTATTACTGTTTGGGGCACTTTTACCGCCTCGGGCACTATGGATGGTGATTTTTCGTAGAGGGTGCTAGAAAATAGAGCATTTAGGCTACATGCACACGTTGTGTATTTTGCTGCAGAAAATACGCATCAAAACCTCAGCAATACACAGGAATTTGCAGATAAAAACTGCACCTAATCGTGCATTTTTCGGTGCGGTTTTTACGTTTTTCAGCATTTTTCAGCACGGTTTCATGCTGGGGGTTTTTGTGCGATTTTCCACAACACTAGGCAGATACAATTTGCAAGCGGAAATGCAAGATAAATTGACATGCTGTGGATTCTAAAATATGCACCGCAGGTCAATTTCCATCCTGAAAAATACCGCAGCGTGTGCATAAGATTTCCTGGAACCTCATTGACTATTCTGGTACTGTATTATGCTACAGATTTTCCGCACACAAATCCGCACTGAAATATGCATTGTGTGCATTGAGCCTTGAAAATGTCTGTGTGTCAGATTCTGCACAGACAAGTCGTGGTTGGGAGAAGTCGTCATGGCAGTCTGGGCCTGATGAAGAAGAAAAGTATGGCTACAACCACAGAAAGCATTACCTGTGAGTCACTCAATATAACCGTACTATATTCACTTATATGATCTGCAGGGAGCATGTGTAGGACTGATATCTACCCCTATATGGTCACTATATGGTGTGGTAATATCGGTCAGTATAGTGGTTATGTTCTGTAACAGTATGGTGGTATTATTCAGTCACTATGTGGTGGTAATATGTGGTCATGGTGTGGAGGTATTTTTCAGTAATAGTATGGTGGTATTATTCAGTCACTGTGTGGTTATGGTGTGGAGGTATTATTCAGTAATAGTATGGGGGTATTATTCAGTCACTATGTGGTTATGGTGTGGAGGTATTATTCAGTAACAGTATGGGGGTATTATTCAGTCACTATGTGGTGGTAATATATGGTCTTGATGTGGCGATATTATTCAGTAACAGTACGGTGGTATTATTCAGTCACTATGTGGTTATGGTGTGGCGGTATTATTCAGTAACAGTATGGTGGTATTGTTCAGTCACTATGTGGTTATGGTGTGGCGGTATTATTCAGTAACAGTATGGTGGTATTGTTCAGTCACTGTGGTTATGATGTGGAGGTATTATTTAGTAACAGTATGGTGGTATTGTTCAGTCACTATGTGGTTATGGTGTGGCGGTATTATTCAGTAACGGTATGGTGGTATTATTCAGTCACTCCTTGGTGGTAATATGTGGTCATGGTGGGTCAGTGCTGTTTGTCCCTTGTATAGTGGTCTCATTGGTAATATTTGCCTTGGTATACTATTTTTTGTCTTTTTAGTAACAGTATCATGATATTTGTTTCTTGTATAGTACATAGTCGAATTATGTGGTAACTTTATGATTGTATACTTTAGAGGTAAATTATCATACATAGAAAATTGTGTTATACCTACTGTATGTTGTTATTGAGACTAGTAAAAACATAGGGGACCGCACATCTGAGCTACAAGGGGGAAATGACAGGTGAAAACTTTGCCCTGGGGCACATAGTTTCTAGTTGTGCCCCTCACTAGAGGCCTTCTTTAAAGGCATTTTATACTTTGGCTAACTCCTAAACAGATAATTCACTGTAAAAAGCAAATTTCTTGTACTTTTCCCTTGAAGCAAAATTCACTAAGTTTTGTATCTCAAAGGATGTATTGTATATATTACCATCTAAATGTGGTTACATTTGTTACATTGTTTTGTCATTTTAGCATAAATGAATTGTGGCAACAATCTGCCTTGTGCGGTGCTTCCTGGAAATGAGAGGGATCCAATATGGGGCACATAACGAGTTAACTCTAGGTCTTTTAAAATTTGTCCTGTCAAGAAATGTCTTCCTATTTGGGGGGCAACGCTTCCACCAGCTGAAGGGAATGGCGATGGGGGGCCCATGTGCCCCAAGCTATGCTAACTTATACCTAGGCTGGTGGGAAGATCAAGTCATCTTTCAGATGGTCTTGCATCATATACCTCACCCATATTGTTGTGGGCGAGGTATATAGATGATATTTTGATCATCTGGGACGACTCTATAGAGCGGTTCAACCAATTTGTCAAGGTTCTGAATATCAATGGATTGGGGTTGTATTTCACCTCCGAGATCCACCAGACATCCATGAACTTTTTGGACATAACCATCACCAAGATGGAACTGGGAAATTTGACAACATCCCTATTTCGTAAACCAACGGCGACAAATAGTCTCCAGGCATGGGAGAGTAATCACCCGACGAGCTTAAAAAGAGGAATTCCTAAGGGACAATATCTTAGACTTAGGAGGAATTGCTCGAACCTAGGAGACTTTATGGATAAGTCCAAACATCTACGTCAAAGGTTTGGAAGGAGGGGATACCCTGACAAGGTGCTAAGGGAGGCATATCATCATGCACTTTCTGAAAATAGAACCGGTTTATTAGTACAAGATAAGACCAAGGAGACAGATACATCTACCTCTATTAGAATTGTGGGAACCCATGACAATAGACATAGGGAGATCAGAAACATCTTCCACAAGTTCTGGGGAATACTCACGGCAGATACGGATCTGGATAAGGCTGTTGCCCCATATCACTTAATTACCTTCAAAAGGGGTAGGAACCTCAAGGACCGCCTAGTCCACAGTCATTTCAACGAGTGTATACTACTGTCGTGTTGGCTCCCCGATGTACCCCTGGGGACATATAAATGTGGCTCATGCAGAGCATGTAAATATGTTATCAAAAGTAAGACCTTTGAAAGTGCAAAGACAGGGCAAATTTTCAAAAACAGAGAATTTGCAAACTGTGAATCAAGAGGCGTTATTTATATGGCCACGTGTACTTGCCCACTGAATTATGTGGGGAAAACCATTAGGGAGTTTCGGAGGAGGATCCTTGTGCAAATTGGCAATATCAGAAGAGAGGATGACACGTGCCTAGCGAGACATATGCGAGAAATACAGAAGTGGAGAAATACAGAATGATGGAGGTCACTTTTCAGACTATTGAAGTAATAAGATCGACAAATCGTGTGGGCAATATAGATAGATTGCTGCTTTTCATTTAGAAGTCCTCGTAAGTCATTATCTCTGATATATAGCTTAATAATATCTATAATTTTGAGCCGAATAGTCTCAGGAACCCACATATACCTAATGCCTAATTTATATACATTGGCACTAGGTTCCCAATCACTGTATTTTGAATTCCTTGGACAACTCACCAGGTGGATCATATCATCGCAATGCACTATTTCTTAGACCATCTAACAGAACCTGCTCACACCGATATATATATTTTTAATACATCCCCTCCAAATAGCACACTGAGACGGTAATCCCAGGTTTGTGAGACGCCCCAGTTTAATCCTGGATGTGCCCGGACATCTACTCATCTTTCCCTACTCGGGGGAGAAGATGATGTAGGTGCAATGCTATCTGTTCACGGTGCAGTCTAGCTCTTGTGTTTATATCCCTATGTCATCAAGGGAGGGTGGGTGTCGGATCGCAGGCCGGCTTCCCATTCGCTCAGACGGACGAGCCCCTGTTTCTAACTGGGTGGGACACACCCCCTGAGCGTCGTCTCCCATTGGCTGTAGCTGACAGTGATGTTGGAAGAGGGGGGAGACTCCACCTATATAAGATGGGTAGTTTTGCCACTAATGGTGGCTGGCATTGTTACTCCACGCCACATTGTTTCAGTACATTGCACTTCTAGAATGCTAGAAGCTATAACATTCTGACTCTGCAAGCCCATGACGATTTACAGCAGAGAAATAACTTAGTAAAGAAACGCGTAGGGCTGGTAGTAGGTAGATAGGTATTACACAGCCTGAAAGCAGGAGTGTTATACTTCCTGATCTCAGTTACCTCTGATTGACAAGCATCAGAAACGGAGTGGAAGAAACAGATATATCCACTACACTGACATAAGTTCACCTAATAATAATAATAAATAATAAAAAACAATATATATAAAAAATACAAAAATATCAAGAATATAATAATAATAGTAATTTCAAAATAAAAATATTAAAAGGGTGAAAAAGAAAAATATGAAAATCTAAAAAAATAAGAATAAAAACTGGGAGGAGGAAAAAATAGAAATATTATATAGCGATCATTACATCCGCATAGGCAGTATCTGTATTCCTTATCTACCGCACTACATCTAATGGTGTTAATGTAAAGTGAACAGGCACTAGTAAAATAAGGCAGATTGTTGCCACAATTCATTTATGCTAAAATGACAAAACAATGTAACAAATGTAACCACATTTAGATGGTAATATATACAATACATCCTTTGAGATACAACCCCTAAACAGATGCCACATTTTATTATAAGTTGATCTTGAGGAGTCATGTGACGAGAAGCCCTAACAGTCAACTATGATCACCGTCACCTATTAGAGTGAAAATATCCAGATTTACTATTTTACCATTATAGGACAATATTGGTGATGGAGATCCCTCAGTATTACTGAGAAGAACCCACCTTGCGAGACGCCATCCTCATCTCTTATTTCTAATGAAAATCATTCATACTACTTCAGTTCATCTGTTCATTTATAGTATTTTCAATCTAACCTTCTGAATGAATACATTATGGAGAGATTGTTGAAATGTAAGGTTTATGTCTGTGGCCACCATAAATGGGTTGTCTTACCTGGGCAACACACACTTAGGGTATGTTCACACGGCTTATTTTCGGCCGTTTTATCAGAAGCAGAATGCCTCCAAACATCTGCCCATTGATTTCAATGGGAAAAACGGCGTCCTGTTCTGACGGGCCGATTTTTTACGCGGCGGTTTTGAAAAATGGCCGCATAAAAAAATGGCTCAAATAAGAAGTGCAGGTCACATCTTAAGACGTTTTTAGAGCCGTTTTTCATAGACTCTATTGAAAACAGCTCCAAAAACGGCCGTAAAAAATGCTGCGAAATTTTTGGTTAAACATGTGAACATACCCTTAGAATGAAGTCATGCCTGTTGTTGGCTGATTCCTTAACCCATCGTGATCATCTGTAATAACTGGGGAAGGCTCCATGTCCACACTTCTCATGTAGTGTTACACGGATCCCATTCAAATGAATAGGTCATCATGTAATATAAGATCGTGTCAAATCCGCCCGGGCGGGGGCCACAGCAGAATTGTCAAGAGAAGATAATGACGGTCCAGGAAGACTTGTTGTCCCAATCGAAGTGGGGAGTCCCATTTGATCATGTCACGGTCGCGGTCACAGTCACGGACTGCATCAAAGAATTTAACAGTGGGAATCGGAGGTTCCACCGCCACCAGCCCGTGGTAAGGTGGTTTCTCTCTGTAAGTAACAGCTCGTTCTTAGGGCTTATTCAGATGAACATGATATACGTCCGTGCAACGCGCGTGATTTGCACACGCGTTGCACGGACCTATATTAGTCTATGGGGCCGTGCAGAAATGTCCGTGATTTTTAGTCAGCGCGAGTCCGCTGAAAAAAAGTCACGACATGTCCGTTCTTTGGGCGTTTTTCGCGAATCACGCACCCATTGAAGTCAATGGGTGCGTGAAAACCACGCATGTCGCACGGAAGCACTTTCGTGGGACAAGCGTGATTCGCGCAACAGCTGTCAAAAGGATGAATGAAAACAGAAAAGCACCACATGCTTTTCTGTTTACAAACATCCAAATGGAGTGTCATAATGATGGTGGCTACGCGAAAAGCACGCAGCCGCGCATCATATGCTGCTGCCCCACGGAGCTGTTAAGTGGTTTTTGCGCAACCAAAACGCCGCGTTTTTGCGTGCGCAAAAACGCCACGCTCGTGTGAGTGAGGCCTTAGAGAATGAGTGCTTTCTGAAGTTCTCATTAGCCTCTTCCACAGTGACGCCAAAATACATTACTGCAGATTGAGCCAGCTATCAAAAAGACAGTGGGCAGTCGTTAAGGAGTTAATGTATTGCAATAATAATAAGATGAACCTCCATTGGCCTCTAGCGTTCACCTTAAGACACTACAACATTTCCACAATAGCACTGCCTACTATGAGCGCTAAATTCAAACATATGTGCTGTGATATTCACTATTTAGGTTGGGATATTAGCATGTCTCTCACACGGCGCAGTTCAACTATATTCAGAGAAGACAGGAGGAGGCAGGTTGGCACTTCCAAACAGAGTGCAGCTGGTACAGAATAAGCAATGAGTCACAGGATATTTATTGCTTATACACATTTATATGACAATGAATACTAATAAACTTACCTTAATGAAACACTTTAGCATTTCTGTAGTGCTATTCTGCAAGCGACAGGTACAGGTACGGGACCAGGCGGCAGGTTCTTCAGTTTTACCTCATTTCACCATTTTTTCATGTAAATAAGCAGGGTGACAGTGACTGCAGTGGTTAGTAGTAGGGTGGATGGAATATTCATTACCATGATCACAGAAAATAAAAATGCTGGTAGTTTATAGGGCTGTTTACATCCAGGGTCTTGAGTACACAATTATCTTACACAGTAATGTTCCTGGTTTCAAACATGTGGTCATTGTAAGACTGGACGGGTCTGGGATTGAATTACACTTGGATTGTACTTTCTCATATAACAGCAGTCTGGCTGTGTAGTCTGGAGCGCCACCTATAATAGCTGACTGGCTCACCCCCTATAACCGCAGTCTGGCTGTGTAGTCTGGAGCGTCCCCTAGAAAAGCAGTCTGGCTATGTAGTCTGGACCTCCCCCTATAACAGCAGTCTGTCTATATAGTCTGGAGTTCCCTATAACAGCAGTCTGTCTATATAGTCTGGAGTTCCCTATAACAGAAGCCTGGTTGAGTAATCTGGAGTGCCCCCTATAACAGCAGTCTGGTTGGGTAGTCTATCTCTCCCTTTCTCTCTCTCTCTCTCTCTCTCTCTCTCTCTTTTGATTATTTATAGAACAGGAATCATTGCTTCATTTGTAATGAAAGTTTATTTATTCTCATTAAGATTACAGCATCTTTGAAGCCATGGGTAGCCCTACAGCCTACATCAATACTAACTTTTCCTTCCCTATATATCTCTCACCCATTATTCCAACAAACTAATGGCTCTCCGTCGTCATGGGCTAGCCCCTACCGTTTGGGCCTCTGACAGGAACAAAGTTCGCTGGGTAAACCAATATGGTGCTGGGCACAGTAGTTAGTGAACGTTTCCTGGACTGTAGGGTGACACCTTTAAAGTTATGAGGGCAGCGCTAGGATTGGAAAAGCTCGGATTGGTTTGTGGAGGTCAACAATTCTGTGCTGATTAATTTCTTCCGATATCTATATGGGGATCAGCGCTCCATTTTTTTTATGCACTGCAGAGACATAGGGGAGATGTATGAAGAGTAGGCCAATCCAAATCAAAAACAAAACAAGACAAATTTATCGGATATTCACACTAAATGAAAAGTACGACAGCCAGGAGCTTGTGCAGATTTACGCTATGATTTATGCCAGTTGCTAATTCACGCCCCACCTTGCACGAGACTCTGCTCACTTTTTAAAAAAATGGCAAGAGCAGGGGGAAACAGCCAAAAAATTTACATTTATGCAACTTATTTGTTGTTTGCAAAATTTCCACGCCAGAAAACTGACGTAGAAACATTAACAAACCTATCATCTTAAATGATAAATTCCTGGCGGCCTGCAGCCACCACTAGAGGGAGTTTAGGCATTTACAAAATATTGTTTCTAGATTGAACTCCACAATAAAAGAGTATGCAGTAAGCTTCTAAGCTCCCCCTAGTGGTGGCTGCAGATGTCTAGAATTTTTTATTTTAACACTATGTCTACACAGGGTATTTGAAGCTGTTTCAGAAAACATGAGCGCTAACTGGTAATAAGATATGTTGGGAAATTAATTAGAACAGAATGTTGGACCTAAAAATAACATGGTGGTAAAGGGTGAACATTCACTTTAAGATTGGGTTCACCAAGGATAAAATACTATCCCATTGGATCACTAAGGGTTGCATGCTTTTTCGAATAGTCACTGAGATCACCAGATCACCAGGTTCTATGCTATTACGACATTACTGGAAACTGCCGTCTCTGGATCATGAGTGTCATATATTTTATCCGGCAGTAGCATTAGATGAGTATTCAGCGAGGGACAGCAAACATCTCATAGGTTCGAGGTCTAGAACCATTGGTGTTGGGTTCTGGTGTGATGTCTATGAGCTTTCTGTCCACAGTCGGCTTCAAAGCGAACTTTTGCAATAAAGTAGTGAGAAATAAGAAGACTTCCATGCGAGCCAGGATAACTCCCATACACATACGTTTGCCTAGGAAGTAGGAAGAAATAATTTGTTAGAATGTGCTTATTTTTCATCATTGACCATCTGTGACAACCTCTAAATCATCTGCACTGAGTGAAGTAACTTAAATACACTTTACCCACATTTTTAAAATGGACCATTCTGACTTTGACCTTTTTCTTGTATTACATGGTGCCATGATACTATTTCTGAGTCCGGGGAAGAAGCTGACCAAGAATCATCTGGACCAAAGGTAATAATACCATTAGGTCCATATCATCTTAATTATTGGCTGATGTCTTACAGCCAGTCTTCTGAACTCCAGTGAGGCAACTTGGCTGCATTAACGCTGATCCAATTGTGACATCACCTTACATGGCCGCATCATTCAATGGCCAGTATAACGTCATGCATGAAGCGCCACTGCCGCAAATCTCACCAAAGACTACAGTGTTTGAACAGCACTTGATAAGATTATGTCTGAAACACCATTTTGGCCTCATTGTTGACCCAGAGCATTGGGCACTGGCATGAAGTTAATTATTATGAGTAATTATTTTGCAGATTTTATACTTACCTACTTTTTGCAGGTTCTTCTGACTGCCTACAGCAACCAATAAGGGATGCTTACTACATATAGATTCAGCTCCCATTTATGTTAGCATGTCATAGTGACATATCAGAAGTTATGACCAGTGGGGGTCCAAATACTGAGACCCCCATCGATTGATCAAAGGAAGGGGCAGAAACACTCAGCTCTCCTTGGAGAGCCAAGCAGAGTGGTCATAGACTTTCACAAGATCATAGACTTAAACAAAGCCAATCACAGTGGAAGGGGTACTGCATTCAGCCCTTGGAACCAACAAGGGCTGATCCCACTTTCTCCAAGCGCCCCATGTAGCCGCATTGGTCTCCTTCTATGGAGTGTATGCTCTTGGGCTGTGTTCAGTGGCATTCCAATGCAAGGAATGGGAAACTTGGTTGGAGCAATGAGATATAAGGGGTAAAGCCGTCCATAATTTGCCCTACTTACATACTTACATACTTTTAAGAGGAGGGTCAGATATGAAAAATAAGGTACAGTTGTAGCTTTTTTTATTTATATTTGCTATTAAACATGATTTACCAGAACGAAGATTACAACTATAGATGGCAGTACCTGCAGAAAATACCAGAAAGGCTTCACTCTTCTTAAAGTCACCATTCTCATCAAGAAAATGTCCAGGATCAAACAGTTCTGGGTTCTTGAAATGTTTTGGGTCCTTCAGAACAGATGTTAGTATAGGAACCACCATCATTCCCTAGAGTGGATGAAGAATATATTGCAGTTCACCATTTAGTAATGGAGGTACAGAAAACATGGAACTATTGTACACTGAATGGCCACTTTAGACACCTATCTAGTAGACTGTTGGACCTCCTTTGGCTTTCAGAGCCGCAGCAATTTGTCGTGGCATGAGTTCTGCTAAATGTTGAACGTGTTCTACAGGAATATTCACCCAAAAACACCTAAAGTGTCTTTCTTATGTAGGGTAAACAGCTGCTATAAAGGGATGAACTTGGTCGCCAACAATACTTAGGTAAGTCCTACTGTTCAAACGACCATCCAGAGATATCAGAGAACCCAGGATGTTCCAAGAAAACATTCCCCACTCCATTACTCCACCTCCACCAGCCTGACCTGTTTACACCTGACCTGACTCTTCCATCAGAATGGTGCAACAGAAATCTGGATTCATCTGACCAGGCGATGCTTTTCCACTTTTTAGTGATCCACTTTTTGCAATCTTTTGCCCACTGGAGTCTTGTCTTTCTGTTTTCCTTAGACCGCGATGGCCCTCAAACTGGTTGTTTGCTGTTATAGCCCCTCTGTGCTAAGGAACGATGAGTTGTGTATTTGGACACGTTCGTCGGAGCACCAGTGTTTTATGAAACTTTCTTGAATGTACAACACCTGTTCATCAGAACAATTCTTAAGATCCTCAACTGACCCCTTATGTTGTCTAGTTGTTGACGTTCACAGGATCCCCTTACGATGGATGTTTTTCCTTGATCACACCTTTCTCTGTATACTTTTGACACTGTTGCACAGGAAAACCCCCTCAAGGTTGGCAGTTTTTGAAATACTGGCCCCGTCTCGTGTAGCACTGATGCCCATGTCTCATTTGAAGTTGCTCAAATGTGGATTCACACTGAAACTGATCCACAGAAAATTTACATAATTTGATTTCGCACTCCGCGGTCAAGTCTCTATTTTCCATACAGGGAAGCTCTAATTGTGAAAGAGCGGATGTCTCTAATAAAGTGGTCATTCAGTGTATATTACTCTGTTATTGACAGCTTACCTTTGGAATGGTAAATCCTTTCAAAGTAGTGTCTTGCCTTGCTGCACGTGGCAGTCCTATAGGAAAAATATCTGCAAAACGATGAATTTCATGGATAACGGCATCTGTATATGGCATTTTAGACCTGTCTTCTACTGATGGACATCGGTTTTGACCTACTACACGGTCAATTTCTTCATGAAGCTTCTCTGTAGAATGGAAACCAATAAAAAATAACTACAAAAAAATCAAATGACTACTTCTATTCTATTTATTCCCTCGGAGAAAACTAAATGGTTTTTCTGTAACATCACCATGACCACATTGTTTACATACGCTTACACACATTATATGCATTTATTTGTTGTTCTTCTGTACCCCTTCAAGAATGCAAATAAGTTCCCGAAATAAGTCGCCAGTGATATAGAAATTCTAGCATTGAGCCTCTTACATCAGTGATGCTACAGCCGTGGAACTTCAGTGTGATCTTCAGGAACTATTGCAGAGACTCTGAAAATCTGATGTGGACCCAATAAGTGGCAAATAACAGGCAAATTCCTGTTAATCCAGTATGGGACTATTTTTGTTGCATGTCAGATTATCAAAATTTCTATAAAATATAAGGGGCCAGGCTACATAAATATCACATTATATGGTTTATTAGTTTAAACCTATTTCCAAAGACATTTTTCAATCCTTTGCACAATCCCTACTAGTTAGAAAGGTCCCTTGACAATAAGCTGCTGAGATCCCCAGCGATCAGGAAACCTGGAAGTAAGTGTTAAATTTCCCTGCAGTGCCACCATAGGGAGAATTAGGCATTACACAGTTCCCACTCAATCAATTGGTTGTCAGTGTAATGCAGGACAGGACGGTTTAGAAAACATGAGGTCAGCTCTCCACTCTGGCCAAAAGATAAGGATCCTGGACAAAGGATCCTCCACTATCAACTCAAAATTGCCTAATAGGGTATATGAAAATGGATTTTGTAAACTATACAACCCCTTTAAACATGTCTGTTCCTTTGTTTCTGTGGGAGATAAGTGGTGCCAATGAATAGCATATCCCCATCCTTACTGAAGTAAACATGCGCGCTCGAAGCATGCATGTTTATGGTGGAGTAAGAAGATCTATCTCATATGTATGGCCAGCTATAGCCCAATGTGGACTTGCTCGCCAAATAGATTAATGATTAATAATGCAGGTTTGGAATGAGAAATGGCATTTTGCCACTGTTGCGAAGCTTTTGGTCCAGTGTCAGTCCAGCTTTGAGCTGAGACGTTTGACAATCTGGTTGCTTGGCGTATAATGCCATAACAATTTTTTTTAATGGGGATGTCAAGCAGCACATCCACACTAATCTGTCTACCTCAGATCATTCTAGACGTCAACTCAAGGTTGAATTGGCCCAGAGCTGGAGACAGAGAAATAAGAAACTCCTGATGTTAATGTGGAAGAATAACAAGGTTATGTTCACATGGCTTATTTTCAGCCGTAAACGCACTGATCAATGGCTAAAAATACAGAAGCTGAACGCCTCCAAACATCTACCCATTGATTTCAATTGGAAAAACATCATTTCATTCCGACGGGGCATTTTTTTACTCGGTCGTTTGTAAGAACGGCGCGTAAAAAAACGCCCTGTAAATAGAAGTGCTTGTCACTTCTTGAGCCGTTTTTGGAGCCATTTTTCATTGTATCAATAGAAAAAGAGCTCCAAAAACGGCCGCAAAATGCATCTAAACACGGTTAATGCTTAAAAAACGGCTGAAACTCAGGGGCTGTTTTCCCTTGAAAACTGCTCCGTATTTTACAGCCATTTTTAGTTTGCCGTGTGAACATAGCCTAAGGAGGAAAGCTTAATTTCTATGAAGAACCTCATTATGTACATAGACATCTTACCTTGTACGTCAGGGTATTTGAGAAGTATTAGGAAGCTATATCTCAGTGTCATGCTTGTAGACTCGGTTCCAGCAAAAAACAAATCGATTACCGTCCCCAGTAAATTCCTCTCACGGAATTCACTTTCTGGATTATTTTTTTCCTGTAAAAATAGTAATTAACAGAATTTATTATGTTAAATTTATTTAAATTAACTTAATCCCCAACACTATCAGTAAATGTAAGCTCGTTACGAACATCAAGAATCATTGTTTTATTCAACAATGACACAAGGAAAGCCCTGATGGAAATGGCCATCAGATCCTTGGTGCACAACGTTTTTAATAACCTATCGTTCATCAGTGGATTAAAGATTTGTCCCATGCAAAGGAACGTCAAAGGGAATGTATCACCTATATTTTTGTTACCAATTAAAACCAGATAGTAAAACATATTATTTTTTTCTCATTTGAATTCTTCTTGTCTAAGCTGCTGTTTACAGCATTTAGAGAGCTGACCTAGTGACTTCTACGGGAGAATGTTGTGGGCATGCTCGTGACCTTTCCAGAGGTTATTGTGCAGGGAGGGGAGGAGGGGAGCGGTGTCCATCACATATTGTCAATGTTGGATCCTGTTTTATCTATAAATAGGTGTTACCTGTCAGTGTAATCCTGCCTGTGATGATAATGAAATGACTACTGAAAAGTGATCTCTACAGAACAGGAAGGGTCAGTCTATTATGATGCTCAGTGGCCAGAGCGAGAACGGCAAGATTTCAGGATAATTTTCCAATTCAGATTATGACCTAGAAAAAAAATACTAAAAATTCTTAATCAATATGTTTAACATAAAAGCTTGATTTAAACAATAGTTTTCTGATGTAAACAGGGAGATGCGCTGCCGACATGATAGAAATTCATAGGGACGAGTGATCAGAACGAGCACTTATCCCTATACATAGCTCCTTGTGAAAGGAGAAAACGAGCGCCAATCAACGAGCTGTCTCGTTGATCGGTGCTCGTTTACAAGGCCCACGTCGGGCTGAGTACTATCGCCTATAGTCAAACCTACCTCTTCCATCTTCATAAGAAAACAATCAATGAAGTCCCTTGGGTAATTCTCATCGATGGTGTCTTGGTGTGATCTCACCATATCCGTCACAAATTTTCTTAACTTGATACTATTTTCAAAGATTTTGTGATGTGGTCCAGGAAGGATCCCCATCAAACGAGGGAACATGCCAAGAAGCTAAAAATAATAATTAACCTCGTAATAAACATTTTAAATATGGAAAAAGGATCAATGACAATTACTGTTACATATGACATCATTGCTTACCAGCCATTGTTCTATTCCCAAATTATGTTTTGTTGCTATGCTCTGGTGTCATAGCTCTAGCCCCATTTTGCCCCATTTTTGCTTGTCTGACGCCATTGACTTGCTTTGCCCCAGACATGGGTGGATTGAGAGTGTTCTGTGCACCTGGGCATTAAATGGACTGTTTAAGCATTAAGGCAATGCCAAGGGCCCTCGGGCATTACGCTAATGCTAAAACAGTCAGTCCACCCCTTACAGTGTCCTTGACAGTACAGCACAGATCAACTTTCTAGTCCATCTAGAAAAAAACCTGAAGGCCACCAAGTCCATTAGCCTTTGTCGGGGATCTTGATAAAGACCTACAATACCATTACCAATGAAGATAGGGGAGGTCAAGAATAAATTAATCTTGAAAATATTTACCTGACCAGAGAGGGAATTCATACGCATGAAGATTTCTCTGTTGTAAGATAAAAGTGCCAGGAACTTCTTATCATCATAGTCATATCTCTCACCAAACACAATAGAACATATAACATTAGAAACGGCCAGTCCAAGAATGTATGTTGGGTTAAATGATGTATCTGCAATGAAAGATGAAAATCTGTCTAAGATATGGAAATTAGATGGTGAGCCCCCTCTGCGGACAGCTACGAATGTAAGAGATTATGTTTACCCACCTTGGTTTTGCATAATTTTTTCTCTAAGACATTGGGCCTCCTCTTGGATCCTCATTTCAACACTCTTCTTCCCCATCCCAAAATTTCTCAATGTCATGAGAGAGAATCGCCGCATTGCTTTCCACCTCTCCCCATTACTCATAGCAACCCCTAGAACATAGAAGAGAAGGGTCTATTTCAGTTCAGACCTCATACACAACTTAAAGGGATTGTCTGATCTGGACAACCCCTTCTCTAAATAAATACAAGCTTATGATCAGTTGATCCTTGCGAATCCGGCAGTGGCAACCCCAGTTGTTATTGCCGGATGGAGTTGCAGGCAGTCGCACATTTCTTCTAGCAGCCACTATAGGAGAAATAGGGTATTACATGACGCCATTCATGGTGCCCTGGCTCATTGAGGAGGGCCATGGGCAGGGGACCATCTCTATGAAATCTGCCTTAGAACAGAATAAGCAATAGTCTATGACTTATTGGAAGATTTCTCTCAATTCTCATAAGGTTATAAACTAAAGGAAAACTTTATACCTTCTAACATATTGGAATCCAAACAAGGTACAACCCCCCCACCATATAATTGTGCATCTATGCTCATGGACATGGTTAAGAGCCCTCAAAGGTGCCACATAAAAAGGAAAGTCCCTGTTCTCCCATAAGAGTGACAGCCACAGTGTCTTCAACAAGTATCCGCTACAGTATTCCCAACAAGTGCTAGTTGACATCACATGGTGTACCCAGGTAGTGCCCACTGCAGTGTCCCCATAACCGATCCCCTTACCTCATTTATAATTCAGGAATGGCTAATGCGTGCACAGGCAAATGCCTGAAGCTTGGAGAGCTTTTGGACCTAGCTTGATCCATAGTTCAAGGTGCCCAAATCTCTCCAATATTACGGCATTTGGCATCTGCAGTAAGTTGTGACATTTGTGAATGTCTGAAGCTCATAGATTCTCTGGTTTTCAGCCTGTTCTTCACTTTAGCCAATCTATGATATGAGGAAAGTAGTAAAAGTTCCAGTGCTCAATTTAGGTGGTACGGACTGGTCAAAATCGGTATTCTACTGCCTAAATGGGTATATTTGGAGGGTACAAAATATCATACTTACCATAGTTTCCAAACAGTAGGGAAAGAAGATAAATGTCTCCTCTGTCATTAAATATATCACCACAGTCAACAAGGGCTTCCTTAACAGTCTCATATCCAACTAAGATGATTGACCGAATGTTGGCTAATTCGATCATGTACACAGGGCCATATTTCTTACTGAGCTGAAAGAACAAAGGATAAAGGGGAAGAAGAGAAGACTCTTAATATCATAAGGTAACCGTGGAATAGATCACAATATAAAGCCACACTTCCCAAAAAGACCTTAGAGTGGTCAAATCAGGATAAAATGGCTATTAAGGGGAACCTGAAATTAGATTTTAGGGCACTAAACAACCAACAGGTCATTATATGGCTGGGGAGTAGTGTCCTAAAACTGTCCATTTTAGTATTTTGTCTAAAAGGAAGTTATAATCCGGCGTTCGCTGAGTGTAAATTACCAGAGAAGAGTCCAGGGATGAGTCCAAAAGCATCCTGCACATGCTCAGTGCTCAGATGAAGCTGAGGCCAGTACTCCTGTACTATTTTCAGGACTCTTCTGGTAATTTATTTACAGCGTATGCTGTTTTACAACTATCACCACAGCCCCCTTTTGGTAAGACTTGCCCCTTTTCACAAAAGTAATGAGGACGGTGCAAAAAGGCCCAAAACTTTTGGGCCCTTTATGTCTTTTCTACACCAGAAATGTCCCTCCTATTGCTTCAAGATAAGTACAGATTGTAATGTCCATGGCCGCGGACTGTTGTTGCTACTCACACCCCCCCCCCTGACGGCCGCAGCCGTGGACTTGTGAGTGCTGGCCGGCATCTCCTTCCTAGGAGACGCTAGCACTCACTTCCTCTCCGCTCTGCAATGTCCCGCAGGGTGCGCGTGCTCGTTCTCGGCCTTAAAGGGCCAGCGTGCACACATGAAAATTTTTACTAATTAGCCATAATCACTCTGCACTATAAAAGGGGCTCTGCCCTTTCACTCCTTGCCTGAGCGTTGTTTGTATTCCTATGTTAGTCTTGCAAATGGTCCCTGGGTCGTATCCTGTTCCCAGTGTTCTCGTGCCCTGCTACCTGTATCCTGTATTTGTTCCTGTGCCCTTTCCAGTGTTGGAGTCGTGTTGTGCTGTCTGCTAACCTGCTGTCTTACACCATGTCTGGTGTCATCTGCCACGCATGGTACTTCCTGCCACGTTTTGCATCATCTGCCGTCAAAGTACCATCTGTGCCTAAACCTCTGCTACTGTCTGGACTATTACAGGTGCCCTTGTGCTTGTACTTTATATAGACTTGGTACACTGTTGTTTGGCCAGCTGCTACTCCGCTACGGCAGTACGGCCTAGTGGGTCCACATACCCACAGATTGTGACACAGATGTAGCAGAACTGAGTTTGAATAGTGTAGTAAAGTTAAAAGGTATATAAATTCCTCCCCTATGTTTTAAAATAAATTAATTACATATTTTCTGGCATTTGAACTAGATATCTGTATAAGGTTATGCATATGTTAGCAACTAATTTCTTTTCATTCCTTCAATGCATCTAAAATAGAAAAAATAAAGCAAATTTGCAAATTTGATTAGAAATCTCTTACCGTTTTGTGTCTACATGCACATGGGAATGTATAGTATAAAGTAGGGAACAGATCGTAAGGAGTATGATGCAGGACCAGACTATACAATTCTGTTTGTAGTCTGTAACCAAGAAAACTCATAGTTCTGCATATAAGCTGTAGACACAAAGCAGTAGGATATTTATAATCAAGACTATTAGGAAAAAATGCTTCCTTTTTTATTTTAGATGCACTGGAGGATAGAAATTTGATACCTACCTTTTAGATGAACTTTCATAAAGATTGCTAAGCAACTCCCAAATGTCCCAGTGACCACTTCTGGAACTTCTGTTATCCAGCATGGTCACCCCTGCCAGCACTTCCCACTACTGGAACACAAACTGCTTTTCTCCGGAAACAGCGCCACACCTGCTTATGGGTTCTGTCTGGTGTTGCAGCTCAACTTCATGGAAGTGAATGAGGCTGAGCTGCAATACCACACATAAACTGTAGGCAGGTGTGACACTGTTTTTGGAAGAAAGCAGCCATGTTTTTCTAGTCCTGTATAACAAGTTTAATCTTGGTATCACTAGCTGCACTTTACCTTAACAAAATCTTGGTGCATTTCTGAGAGGTTGATTTGAAAAATATTCCCAAGCAGTGGCAGGGGTCTTGGTCCTGGGGGTAGATTTTTCAGATCATTCTTCTTCCACCGTTTAATGAGGTAAATCAGGAGAGTGACAGCCGTTGTTAGGAGTAGCGTCACCCCTATACTCAGTGTCATCCTGGGAGTCGCAGCTTCAGTGATCATCTAGGTCCGTACTCTGTTCTGATCTATGCTGAAATAAACAGCCTGGGAACAAAATGAGAGCGCTTTGTTGGCTCGGTATAGAGTTTCTGAATTCTGGGCTCAGAGGACAATAGTGTTATGTAACATCCAGGGGCCTTCTCTCCAAAAGAGGGGGCAGCTTCAAAATGACAACGAACAAGAACTGCATTGATATAAATGACCATAATATTTACTTGAAAGGATAGTATAATATTATAACATGTATCTGCATAATACTTTATATTAATACAAATAAACTGTACACTGAAAATGTCAACATTTTGCTTTTCAGTATAAAAAAATCTGGAGAGAAATATGGACAGTACATTAAGGAAATAGATAGATTAGATAGATAGATAGATAGATAGATAGATAGATAGATAGATAGATAGATAGATAGATAGATAGATAGATAGATAGATAGATAGATAGATAGATAGATAGATAGATAGATAGATAGATAGACAGACAGACAGACAGACAGACAGACAGACAGATAGATAGATAGATTAGATAGATAGATTAGATAGATAGATAGATAGATAGATAGATAGATAGATAGATAGATAGATAGATAGATAGATAGATAGATAGATAGATAGATAGTGTAGCGTCCATGGCCGCAGGTCGTCGGGTTTACTCACCTCGCGACGCCCGCAGCCATGGATCCGTGAGCGCTGGTCCCCATCTCCTTCCTAGGAGACGCCAGCGCTCACTTCCGGTGCGTTGTGCTGTGTCCCGTATAGTGCGCGCGCACGCTCGTGCCCGGCTTTAAAGGGCCAGCGCGCGCAAATAGGAAGTCGTCATCATCATCAACTACCACCACGATTTCCTGGTCTATAAGAAGGCCCCTGGCCTTCTAATCCTTGCCTAAGTGTTGTTAGTTTTCCCAGTCTGTCTTGCAAATGGTCCCTTAGTGTTTCCCGTTTCAGTTGTTACCCGTGCCTTGGTCCCTGTTCCTGTTTCCCGTGCTGTGCCTTTAGTATCTAGTCGTGCCACGTCCGGAGGAATCCGCCACGTCCTGTGTCATCTGCCACGTCCGGAGGAATCCGCGCCTGGGTCATCTGCCACGTCCGGAGGAATCCTCCACGTCCTGTGTCATCTGCCACGTCCGGAGGAATCCGCCACGTCTGGTGCAACCTGCGGCACCTGTGTCATCCGCCACGTTTGGCGTTATATGCTGCACCCATCTCCATCTGTGCCAGAGCTGCGGCCACCGTCTGGACTATCCAGGTACCCTTGTGCGGGACATTGTATTTCTGGGGTTTCCTCTTGTTTGGCCAGCTGCCTCCCCGCTACGGCGGTACGGCCTAGTGGGTCCACTAACCCGCTTCGTGACAGACAGAAGTGATTGACAGCTCCTCCTCTATACAAACTCATACAAGAAAATCTGTCAATCACTGTGTCTGGGTGGGGGAAGCAGGACTCACAGGCTTTCTCTATGAGTCCTGGCAGCATTTATACATGAAAATACTGAATAAAATCAGAAAGCTACATATCCCCGAGCTCAGCGTCTTCTCCTCTATTCTATACTGCCTTTAAAGAGGAGACCTGACAGAGCCACTATAAGTTGAGAGACAACTGATTATTTTTATTATTATTGTTAAACTAGGTTCCTAGGAGTGGACATATAGGATTCTTTTTGGTGAAATAGAGAGATTTTATTTTTATTCAGATCAAATTATATCACATGTATACGTTGCTTAATATAATGGAATGATAGCTACAAAATAAATTAACAAAAGAAATGCAATATCTCCACATGTCTGATGTCTTAAAGAGGTATTTCCATCATGGACATGGCATATCCATAGGTTATGTCCTAAATTTACAATATATGTGGGTCCCACCTCTGGACCTGCACTTATCTCTAGAACGTGGCCTTCTGACTAACTGATGACGTAGCCGGGTTTTCTGGAAGGAGCCGAGCGTTTTGCTTTGCTGCTTCCGGAATTCCCATATAAGTGAATGAGAGTTACAGAAACAGCATAGCACAGCGGGTTCTGTATGTGTAGTTCCAGAGTGATGGAAACAGCGTAGCTCGCTGTGATACGCTGCTCCCGTAATTTCTATTCATATGCAAAACCCACTTTGCTGGAGCCCAGCGACAGCAGGTAGGACGTAGGTCAGGAGGTCTTGTTCTAGATATAGGTTATGGTTCCCAAGGTGGAACCCAGATCTATGGGAAAACCCCTTTTAGCAAAGCTACAATCATTGCTTGTTGTCGATATTTTGAATCCTACGATAACATCCTGGCATCCACGGTGAACAATTAGTAATATTTCCAGAACCAATGGAAATACCATTAATCCAGTATTATCCAATAATCCAGAAAGTGCTTGTTTCCAATTCGGAAATGCAATCAAATGTGAATTTTTACAAGATCAGGAGCAGAAGACTGAGCAGCGCAAGACTATGAGGAGATTCCTATGATTAAAAAGTCATAGTTGTAATAGCCGCCACTAGGGGGAGCTCACTACACACAGATTCAAACAGTTCCCACTGAGTTTATTGTAGCTATATAAATCCATATGAAGCCAAAATTATTATAATTTATTAAGTCCGAAAAATACTGTATACATATATATTATTAGGTTAATCAACACAGAATTTTAGACCTAAAAACAGAACGATAGACAATAACTTTATTAAGATTTAAAAGCATAGCAGATTTGGCAGAGCTCTCAGTGGGAAGTGTTTTCTCTTCAGATAGTTGAACTTTAGAGATACTTTTTTGGAAAAAAAATTTGTTCTTCCTTTTATCAACAAACTAAACTCTTGCTTATAATTTATGCTCTGTTCACATCTCGTAATGCAAAAACGTTTGGCGTAAGCGCCAGTAGAGCTACCGGCGCATGCGCGTAACGCAGTAATAGGCCCCCATTCAGTGTCCTTTTGGCCTCCGTCGGGGTGGTATATGTCGGCATACATTTTTTTTAACATAGGAAAGCACAGAAGATTACTGTAGATGTATACCTCTGACGTATACAAAAAGGAAATGTGAAAAGAGCCTTATATAATAATTGCAGATTTATTACATATTAAGCCTTTGCAGATATTCTTCTGGCTGCCAAAATCAACTTTAATTTAAAATATTCAGTTAACGGGGAATAAAAGCCATTTTATAGGGTTTAGGAATGTTCCCCAGTCCAGATACAATTGGAGTAATGTCAAGTTCTTCTGGAGGTACAGAGGATTTCAAGTCAAAGTTTTGCAGGATGGAGACAAGAAACAGGAATAGATCCATTCGTACCAAGGGCTCCCCAAGGCAAATCCTCTTTCCTAAAAAGCAAAAAATAGAAGACACTTGGTAACTGACTTGACTTAGCACTAATATACATTGGTTTAAAAAAATTCCAGAGGGATCACAGACTATTGACCATTTTGGTGTAGATAGCAGAGTTGGGATTTGCTGAATGGCATGAATTATGTTAGGGGTGTATCTACCATAGAGGCAGACCACATGCCTTTTATGGTGCCTGTGGTAGAGAGGACCTGGCACAATGTGTGATCCTGTCTGCTGGGCCCTGTATCTAAGCCTACCTGATGGTAGGCTTAAAGGGGTTGTCCAGTTCCTAAAAATTGATGGCCTAGCATGAATAGCTGATGGGCCGAGGTCCGACTGCCGGGACCACGCCAATCAGCTGGGGGTAATTGGCCTGATTGGACGGGACCCTGCCAATCAGCTCATACGAGCGATGCTTCCCTTTCATTCCGGTCACTTGCTTGCAGTGTGAATCGCGGTTTCGGTAATTCACACTGTGAGCAAGTGACCGCAATGAAGGGAAAGCAGCCCATGTACGAGCGATGCCCCCCCTTCATAACAACTGATTGGCAAGGGTTCCGGCATTTGGACCCCGACTCATCAGCTATTCATGGCCTATCCTGAGGATAGGTCATAAATTTTTGGGGACTGGACAACCCGGACCTCAGCAAACAGTAATAGTATACTTACCCTCCTCTCCGGCTTCGGCCGCAGTGGAGGTCCTGACTCCACCCAGAGTCGGGATTCTGTGCGCGGTGCACAGCATTGCGACGTCATGACCTCCACTCCGGAACGAGGAGGGTAAGTTTACTGTCAGTTACTATAGTAACAGGGGCCCGTGTAGTTTATTAAATAGGCCCCAATTACATAGTAACTTTTTATAGACGTGGTGCGGGGGGCTGCGACTCCTATAGTTACGCCACTGTCGCGACAGAAAAGTAAGACCCTTAACAGGCTGCGATTCACATCACATCCACTAGGTGGCAAGACATAGACACGCATAGCATAGACATCTCGTGACAGAGTATCACAAAATCATGTTTATTTTCAAAGTTTCTCATCTCAGGATATGTTGAGATATAAGGCAGGGTAAGGAGGGACACATCTGTACATCCCCAGACACTATCATAGCGGCTACCTACAGCCACGACTGGGGAGCTCACTGCTAAAATACATTCTACAGCTTCCATTGAGTTCAATAGTAGCTGAATAAATTCATATGCAGCCAATTTCATCATTTAAAGGAACACTACAAGCAAAACTGATAAACTGCACTACACTCTGAATCCTTAAGACATGCGCCACCCCCTCAGGCCCTGCACTAGGCAGAACAGTTTATCAGATTTGTCTAGAGTTCCCCTCTAACTCTGACTGTGTGAGAAAGGCAAGTCTGACCCCGATAAAATTATATATTATAAAATAGTGAATATTAACTTTAAAAAGGACCTGTCAGATCTCCTGACATGTATGATTTAGTAAATACTTGTACTGTCTATTAGATGACTATTCCGGAGCATATTTTCTTAGAACTCTGCGATGTGTTGTTCCTCTTTTATTCCTCCAAGAAATGTATGAATAAATTGATAACTAGGCATTACCTTATCAGTGGGGCATATCCCTACACAATCTCACTACGGTATGTCAGTCCTGATTGGACATTGTCAGTCTGTGTACACAACCCCAACTGGTAACACCCAGTTGTCAATTCAATCATACATTTCTAGGAGGAATAACAGAAGAACGGCACAACAAAGAGTTCTAAGAAAAGATATTTCAGAATTGTAATTTCATGGGGAAAACTATTATTTACTAAAACAGACATGTCAGGAGGGGTGACATGTTCTCTTTAACGGTTTTGGTAGGGTATATAAATTTCTGTATGCTATTATATCATATTATGCTGGAAAATTTACATGGTCAACAAAGAAATGGGCTTATTGATGGACCCTGGAGGCAGGGTACCCTGTAAAGAGAACCATAGGCAATCTGTGTTCTGCCATATGTTGCAATGCTCTTAGGGGAGAATACTTCTGTAATGTGGCATGTGTTGGAGTATGAAATTATTTATTCTCTCATGGATTCATATAAAATATATTAATAAAATCCTCAGTGTTCCTGTGTATAAAGTTAGAGCCACAAAAGAGTACAATATGGGTCCACAGGACCGGCCTTAGGGGTGTGGGACCTGTGCCATCACACAGGGCGCATCACTCCAGCAGGTGGAAGGGGGCGCTGTGCTGACTCCCTTCCCCTGCTTGTTTCAGAAGCGCCCAGGCCCAGCGACTCAGCAGTCGCCTTTCCGCCCGGGCGCTTCTTCACTCAGTTGCCATTGCTACCGCTGTAGCAGCCATAGCGGCTGCTAGCGGTGAGACAGGGCATGAGGGTGGTGGCGCCGCTAGCAGCCACTGCGGTTGCTACAGCGATTGCGACAGCACTATAGCAGAGCAGGGCGGTATCTCCCTGCTCTGCTATCTACTAGCGCCACTGTAGTTCCCGGAAGGAGCAGAATCCCCGTGGATTCCGCTCCTGGAGTGCTCCTTGATGTCTCTGTCCACATATGGACAGTGACATCAGGGGAAACTCCTGAAGCGGAATCCCCGTCCACAGCATTGCAGACGCTGTGACCGGGGATTCCACTCCACGAGAAGCAAATGGACACAGACGACAGGAGCTTCTCCTGGAGTGGAATCCCTAGCCACTGCGGCGGCAACGCTGTGGACGGGGATTCCACTTCAGGAGTTTCCCATGATGTTACTGTCCATATATGGATAGAGGCATCAAGGAGCGCTCCAGGAGCGGAATTCCCGGCTGTGGGCTGTGTGGCGCTACCTACAAGGGGGATGTGGACTGTGTGGCACTACCAACAAGGGGGCTGTGGGGCACTCCCGACCAGGGGGCTGTGTGGCACTCCCGACCAGGGGGCTGTATGGCACTCCCTACCAGGGTGCTGTGTGGCACTGCCTACCAGGGGGCTGTGATGCACTCCCTACCAGGGGGCTGTGTGGCACTCCCTACCAGGGAGCTGTGTGGCACTCCCTAACAGGGGGTTGTGTGGCACTCCCTACAAAGGGGCTGTGTGGTGCTACCTACAAGGGGGCTGTGGGGCGCTACCTACAAGTGGCTGTGTGACGCTACCTACAGGGGGAATCTGTGAGTGGTGGGCTGATGGTCATTTTACTGTGAGTGGGGGGGCTGATGGTCATTTTACTGTGGTTTCCGCCTCTGACCTAGAATTTAAACTAATATGAGGCCGAAAAATACCTGCGGTGCCCGTTTGGTGCTTTTTTTCCCTGCATCATTTGCATTAGTTTCAATGGTTTAAGAAAAAACACACAAAAAAAGGTCAAACAACGCTGTCAGTTCCTGATGGAATTTTGAGGCAGAATATTTTTGCCTTACAAAAAAACGTGTGTAAGTATACCCTACGAGTGTATTGCTTTTTTAAAGCCGTTTTCTGTCTTTCTCGAAACAATTTTAGGTAGGGGGCCCCTGAGGAAATGTTATTTTTCCAGTGCTGCCACGAGTCCGAAAAGGTTGGGAAACTCTGTACTAGGCTACAGGATCCCATCATGGAGCAGCTCAGTTCGTCGTGGGAACGGGGCCTAGGTGAGTAAAATTTTTGTTTTTGTTTGGGGACACTGTCTACAAGGGGGAGATGGGGGACTGTATGGCACTGTCTACAAGGGGGAGGTGGGGGACTGTATGGCATTGTCTACAAGGGGGAGGTGTGGGGGCTCTATGACACAATCTACAAGGAGGAGGTGGGGGATTGTGGCACGGTCTACAGGGAGGCTGTATGGCAAAATCTACAGGGGCACTATACTGTGTGGGGGCCACTAAGCGGACATTATACTGTGTAGGGGTACTACAGGGGGGGCATAATACTGTGGGAACAATTAGAGGACAAAATACTGTGTCCTTGAAGGGGTTGTAATATATTATTAAATAGTATTATTATACTGTATGGGGGCACTAAAGGGGCATTATAATTTCTTTATGGGTCATTTCATTTTAATGATAGGGTGGGGTACCAAAAGATCAATTCGCACGGGGCACCATCTATCCTAAGGCCGGCCGTGTGGGTCCATATCATATTCATACACCATGGATCCACAATACAGCCATGTAAATGAGGTGTTAAAAAAATATATACAATGAGCACATTTCTATAAGGTATATCCAAGTTTCAATATGTGTTTACCTGCAGCTAGAGGCATGAATGCATCATTCTTCTTGAATTCTCCTTGCGAATTTAGGAAATTCTCTGGATTAAATTCTGTCGGGTACTTGAAACAGGTGGGATCTTTTAGCACTGATGTCAACATTGGGTAAATATTAATATCCTGAAATTTCCAAGAAATTCCATACTGAGAATACTTGAAGCAAACACCATTGTGCAGTTTAAACATACTGAATCCTAGAGTATATACAGTAGGAGAATGGAGTCAAAGATTGATGCAGGATTTTTCTGGGTCCACCTCACTTGTAGAGTATCCAGAGCTGCATTCACAATTCTGTTGTTTAGTTTTGGTTTTTATTGAAAATAATCAACTACACTTTTGACAGACACACCGCTTACAGTTTAGCTGAGCTCTCATTATGCAGTAGAACATTTAGTGTTTCCTACATCAAATTACTGTACAGTGTCAGGCCCAATGCACACGACCAAAGAATTTGTCCGTAATTGCGGCCCGTAATTGCGGGCCGCAATTATGGACCCATTCATTTCAATTGAACACAGACACCTTTCCCTATATTTACGGGAAGGTGTCCTGGCAGTAGAAAGCAGCCGCAAACGATACGACATTTTCTATCTTTTGCTTTTTACGGACCGTGCTCCCATACTTTGTATGGGAGCACGAGCCGAAAATGCACATGGCTGTCGGCGGCCGGCCGTGCCTGCAATCACAGTCAGTGATTACGAGGAGGGCCGTTTACATGAGGCTTAACTACAACCTTCAACTATAGTTTGAAGACAAGTAATTCAAGAGAACATACAGAGAATGAACACCTTCAGCAACTATTCTACAAATCCTAATCCAAATACAAATCGACTATAAGGCCCCATGCACACGGCCGTGCCTGTAATCATGGCCCGCTAACGGCCGCCTGCATTTTCGGGCCATGCTCCCATAAAAAGTATGGGAGCATGGCCCGTAAAATGCAAAAGAAAGGACATGTTCCATAATTTTCTGAACATTTCTACGGCATGGACACCCATCCGTAGCGATACGGAAAGGTGTCCGCGACCAATGGAACTGAATGGGCCCGTAATTACGGACCGTAATTGCGGTCTGTAATTATGGGAAATTTTACGGTCGTGTGCATGGGGCCTTAGGCTTCGTTTACATCTGCATCAGGGCTCCGTTCATAGGTTCCGTCGGAGTGTTCCTTCACGGTAACCCATGACCGGAAGCCAAACTGAAACAAACGGAAATCATATGTTTCCATTTGCATCACCATTGATTTCAATAGTAACAGACCCGGTACAAATGGTTTCTGTTTGTTACTGTTGTTAAAGGGTTCCGTCGTTTTGATGGAATCAATACCGTAGTCGACTGCGCTATTCATTGTGTCAAAATGACGAAACCCTTAAACAACGGTGACAAACGGAATCCATATGCACTGGATCTGTCACCATTGAAATCAATGGTGATGAAAACGGAAACCTATGGTTTCAGTTTGTTTCAGTCAGGTTTCCGTTCATGGGTTCCCCTGACGGAAAGGTCCGATGGAGCCCATGAACGGAGTCCCGACACATGTGAACAAAGCCTTAGATTGTTTTGGGCTGTCACTGCTATTTCTGTTCTGTCTTTTGTATTTTATTTGTGCACTTATAAATTCACCCTCCTTATACCCTATACACCACTGTCATGCATACATACTCTTTTTCCCATTTGTGAACTTACAGCATATCAACAGGATATGCCATAAATGCCATACATGCCTGAAAGGTGGGGATATCACTTCTGGAAACTTCACCTATTAAAAAAAACAGGTGACCCCTGATTCCATGGGGCCGTCACCTTTTACTCCTGAAATTAATGTAGAAGTGTCTGGACCTAGCACAGCTCTTTTCGTTGAAAACGATGGCACTCGTGGAAGGACATAGACTGGCCGAGGTCTAGTTACCATGACATGAGATATGTCTATGTATAAATCTACATGCAGGAAGATACAGTATATCCGGTACCTTTGGTAAAGTGTAACCTTTCAGTGTGACCTCTTTTGTTGTCCTCCGTGGCACTCCCATTGGGATTAGGTCTACAAATCTTTGCATTTCATGAACCATTGCTTCTGTGTACGGCATGTGGTTCCTGTCTTGTAATGTTGGGCCACGATTTTGGCCTATGACTTGGTCGATCTCTTTGTGCACTTTAGCTGGGGTTCAGGAAAACATAATAATAATTAAAAATGAGCAAATCGATCCATGTGGCAGGCCTGTTAATAGGGGTAAGGCTTCGCTTACATCTGCATCGCGGGCTCTGTTGGCGATCTGCTCCAAAACGGCTGAAAACATTGTGCTATTTTTTCTAAAAACAAAATAATGACGAAAATCTGACAAAACACATTAAAGAGGTTGTCCAGTCATAAGAAATTGATGGCCTATCCTCAGGATAGGCCATCAACATCTGATCAGTGGGCTACCGACTTTCAGCAATGCCACCGATCAGCTGTTCTGAAAGGGCCGCGTTGCTTGTAGCAGCGTTGCTTTCCCTTGATTCCTTATCTGTTCGTGTCACGAAGGGTCTGTGGCCAACAGCGCGCAGGTCACAGTCTATGGTATATAGGGTACCTGTGGCAGCACGGACAGTAGTTTGGCAGGAACTAGGCAGCGGGTGGACGTCAGGTCGTGGAGAAGCAGGCAAGCGTGGTATCCAGCACAGCACGACTATAGCAAGCACTGCACTAGATCAGGATACAGGTACAGGAACGGGAACAGGAACACTGGGCGCAGAAAACACTAGGGGACCATTTGCATAGACAGACTAAGGGATACAGAACAACGCTCAGGCATAGTCCAGGGTACTCACGGGTCAAAGTTCGTCCATCCGGTCCAGTGCGCGTGCTGCCACTTTAAGAGCGGACACGAGCGTGTGCGCGCACCCTCCGGGATCCGGCAGAGGTGATTGGACGCGAGCGCTGGCGTCTCCTGAGGAGGAGGCTGGGGCCAGCGCTTGCCGACTCGTGGCTGCGGTAGTCAGGGGAAGGTTGGAGCTGACAGCCCGCAGCCACGGACATTACAGTTCGTAGTATGAATCGCTGACAAACTTGTAGCGGCAGTTCACAGTATTTCAGCATTTTCTTATGACTGAACAACCCTTTCAAAGTCAATTGGTTGCATCGAGTGTCATTGTTGTCCATTATGTGACAAATCCGGTATTTGCATTTTTTACTTCTATGATAGAGCAGAACAGCAGAAAACCAGATGAATGTATAATCCCAGCCTAATGGATAATACATTTGCTTAATCTTCCCTTAAAACCAGCAGTTTGCAACTTTCAGCTCTCTAATTTGGCAAACTATAACTCCCGGCATGCCACAGGGCATGCTGCAAGTTGTAATTTTTTTGTGTAATCTCATCTGGAGAGCCTTATGTCACAGACCACTGACTGACAGGTCTGCTTTGACATTAAAGGGAATGTGTTGCCAGAAAAACATGTTTTTTTTTTAAAAATTAAACATTTAGTGTGTGGGTGATTAAACATTGTTCAAATTTTTTTTATTTTTTTCGCGAGTCAGGAAATATTATACATTTTTTCTAATTTATAATACTACCCATTTTTGGTCACTAGATGGAGCTAGTTCCCAAAATTGCAGCATTGCAACATTGGGTTAAAAGCCCTCGCTCTAGTGAGCTCTCAGCATCCCCCCCTCCTTTATCCTGGCTAGTGCCGGGATAAACGAGGGGTTTGAAAGGTTTAACCTCCTACACTGTGTGTCGCCATTTTTTGAGGTAACCCACAGTGTAGTAGGTTTACATACAGTAGTAAACACACACAAACACTAACATACATTGAAATCTCTTACCTGCTCCTGCCGCCGCGGCTCCCTCCGGCCCGTCCGCTCCCTTTGCTGCCGCTGTTCCATGTGCACAAGTCCGGAAGCCGCGACCGGAAGTAGTAATATTACTGTCCGGCCGCGACTTCCGGTCCACAGGAAAATGGCGCCGGACGGCGCCAATTTCGAATAGGACTGTGTGGGAGCGGCGCATGCGCAGTTCCCACACAGACGCCGTACACGGCAGTCAATGGGACGGGAGCCGTTCGCAGTCCCTATGGGACTGTGGCTGCCGTATTCCATGTCTGTGTGTGTCGTTAATCGACACACACAGAAATGGAACAAAAAATGGCAGCCCCCATAGGGAAGAAAAAGTGTAAAAATAAGAAACAGTAAAACACAAACACACAAATGAATATAAACGTTTTTATTAAAGCACTAACATCTATAACATATAAAAAAATTATTTGTGATGACACTGTTCCTAGTAGCCCGGTTATTAGTAAATAAGCACAGCAGTCACTTAGAAAGATCTCCTCAAAAGTAGCACCCCAAACGCTGCTCTTATTGAGATTCATTTGACTTGGTATATGTGTGGCAGTAATCTGCTAATCTTTTAGTTTAGTTGCTTATAGTCTACAATTGCTCTGGACTTGCTCTAATGCGGCCCGCAGGGCACCGAAGCTCCCTTGGGAGAGGAGAGAGCAGGCCGAAGGAGGAGCGCACCAGCACTGTCCCCTTCCTGCTCTCCTGGATCATTGGTGGTAGGTGAGCAATGGCCCTACACACCCCACCCTGCATCACCCCCTCCTTGTAGATAGCTCCATTGGGACTCCCTCTAGGAGTGGAATCCCCAGCCAGAGCACTGCCGACGCTCTGGCCAGGGATTCCTCTGCTGAAGGAGACCCTAAAGTCACTGTCCATTATCTACACTGTTGCATTATCTACAGAGGACACTGTGGCATTATCTACAGAGGGGACTGTGGCATTATCTACAGAGGGCACTGTGGCATTATCTACAGAGGGCACTGTGGCATTATCTACAGAGGGCACTGTGGCATTATCTACAGAGGGGACTGTGGCATTATCTACAGAGGGCACTGTGGCATTATCTACAGAGGACACTGTGGCATTATCTACAGAGGGCACTGTGGAATTATCTACAGAGGGCACTGTGGCATTATCTACAGAGGGCACTGTGGCATTATCTACAGAGGGCACTGTGGCATTATCTACAGAGGGCACTGTGGCATTATCTACAGAGGGGACTGTGGAATTATCTAAGGGGGGTGTGGCACTATCTATCACTATTGTTATAGTAATGTAGTATTATTATAGTCATGTAGTAGTATTATTATTGTAATGTAGTATTGTTATAGTAATGTATTATTATAGTAATGTAGTGTTATAGTAGTTCGAATAACTAATTGATTAAAAATAATTTTGGAATAATAAGTCCTGCTCTAATGGAAATCATTTCTCCATGCATTTGCTTGGTGAGCTTGTGTTTATACACAGCAGCCAATCTGAGCACATAGAGTTGTAGTGTAAAGTATGGGGCATGGATAGAGCAGTGGGAACTGCAGCACTCAAAGTTTCCAAAGATGTGTCGGTTTTTATTCACCAAGTATAAAACACTTGCAACGTTTCAACCCACATTGGGTCTTTATCAAGCATTGGACCTGGGGCATTTTTGCTGCATGCACCACCCATCATTGGGAAGTTGTCTTTTCCTGCTGACAATACTTATCTGGTTGTGCTGCTAATTTCCTGAAATCTACCAATAGAGCAGTAGCCTAGCCATTGCATTTACAACCACTGAATAGCTCACTGATGTTCTTCTAAGGCCCAATTCACACGGGCGATGCGCATCTCGTTTTTCACGTCTAAGGCGCATCCGTGGTTTCACGCATCCCCCATATCACGCATTCCCCATAGACTAGAGTCTATGGAGGTATTTGTGAAGCGTGAAAAAATGGGATAATCCTATTTTCTCACGGACCCTTCACGCGCTTTGTGGAAACAATGGTCGTGTGAATGGCCCCATTGAATTGCATAAGTCCGTGTGATGGCCGCTGTTTCAACCCCTAAAAAAACGCAGCCTGTTTTGGCCTTCATGACACTAATAACTTCAGAATGCTTTTACCTATCCAAGCGATTCTGAGATTGTTTTCTCGTGACACATTGGACTTTATGTTACTGGCAAAATTTGCTTGATGCATTAAGTATTTAATGTATTTAATTTATTTAATTTAATTGTGAAAAACACCAAAACTTAGCGAAAAATTAAAAAAAATAAGCATTAGCAATTTTCTAAACTTATATGTATCTGCTTGTAAGACAGGCAGTTATACCACACAAAATTGTTGCTAATTAACATCACCCATATGTCTACTTTAGATTGGCATTGTTTTTTGAACATCCTTTTGTTTTTCTAGGACGTTACGAGGCTTAGAACTTTAGCAGCAATTTCTCAAATTTTCAAGAAAATTTCAAAAGGCTATTTTTATAGGGGCCAGTTCAGTTGTGAAGCGGATTTTAGGGCCTTATATATTAGAAACCCCGATAAGTTACCCCATTTTAAAAACTTTACCCCTCAAAGTATTCAAAACAGCATTTATAAAGTTTCTTAACCCTTTAGACGTTTCACAGGAATTAAGGCAAAGTAGATGTGAAATTTTAAATTTTCTTCTTTTTTTGCAGAAATTATTTTTTCATCTATTTTTTCTGTAACACAGAAATTTTACCAGAGAAACACAACTCAATATATATTGCCCAGATTCTGCAGTTTTTAGAAATACCCCACATGTGACCCTAGTACACTTATTGACTGAAACACAGGCCTCAGAAGCAAAGGAGCACCTAGAGGATTTTGGGGCCTCCTTTTTATTAGAAAATATTTTAGGCACCATGTCAGGTTTGAAAGGCTCTTGCAGTGTCAAAACAGTGGAAATCCCCCAAAAGTGACCCCATTTTGGAAACTATACCCCTTGAGGAAATTATCTAGGGGTATAGTGAGCATTTTGACCCCGCAGGTTTTTTGCAGAAATTATTGTAAGTAGGCCGTGAAAATGAAAATCTACATTCTTTCAAAGACAATGTAGGTTTAGCTAATTTTTTTCTAAAGGTGAAAATGCACTACTACTTTTGTAAAGCAATTTCTCCCGAGTAAAACAATGCCCCACACGTGGGCATAAACGGCTGTTTCGACACAGGGCTTAGAAGGGAAAGAGCGCCATTTGGCTTTTGGAGCTCAAATTTAGCAGGAATGGTTTGCGGAGACCACATCGCATTTGCAAAGCCCCTAAGGGACCAAAACAGTGAAAACACCAAAAAAGTGACTCCATTTAGGAAACTACACCCCTTGAAGAATCGATCTAGGGGTGTAGTGAGCATTTTGAACCCACAGGGGTTTCATAGATTTTATTAGAATTGGGCAGTGAAGATAAAAAAAAAATAATTTTTTTCCAATAAGACAATAAAGCAACTTCTCTGGAGTATGGCAATACCCCATTTGTGGTCATAAACTGCTGTTTGAGGCACACGGCAAGGATCAGAAGAGAAGGAGTGCCAATTGGCTTTTGGAGCACAGATTTTGCTGGATTGGTTTCTTGACACCATTTCACTTTTGCAAAGCTCCTGAGGTACCAGTACAGTGGAAACTCCCCAAAAGTAACTCGATTCACGAAACTACACCCCTTGAGGAATTAATCTAGGGGTGTAGTGAGCATTTTGAACCCACAGGGGTTTCATAGATTTTATTAGAATTGGGCAGTGGAGACAAAAAAAAATAATCATTTTTTTCCAATAAGACAATAAAGCAACTTCTCTGGAGTACGGCAATACCCCATTTGTGGTCATAAACTGCTGTTTGGGCACACGGCAAGGATCAGAAGAGAAGGAGTGCCATTTGGCTTTTGGAGCACAGATTTTGCTGGATTGGTTTCTTGGCACCATGTCACTTTTGCAAAGCTCCTAAGGTACCAGTACAGTGGAAACTCCCCAAAAGTAACTCGATTCACTAAACTACACCCCTTGAGGAATTAATCTAGGGGTGTAGTGAGCATTTTGACCCCACAGGTGTTTCATAGATTTTATTAGAATTGGGCAGTGAAAAAAAAAATAATTATTTTTCTTCAATAAGACGTAGTTTTAGCTTAAAATGTTTCATATTCTCAACAAATAAATAAAAAACAGCACCCCAACACTTGTAAAGCAACTTCTCCTGTGTACGGCAATACCACATATGTGGTCATAAACTGCTGTTTGGGCACAGAGTAGGGCTCAGAAGGGAAGGAGCGCCATTTGGCTTTTGGAGTACAGATTTTGCTGGATTGGTTTCTGGGCGCTATGTCGCATTTGCAAAGTCCCTGTGGGACCAAAACAGTGGATCCCACCAGAAGTGACCCCATTTTGGAAACGACACCCCTCAAGGTATTCACAGAGGGGTGTAGTGAGCATATTAACCCCACAGGTGATTGGCAGAAATTGGTATGCACTCGATGTTGCAGAGTGAAAATGGAATTTTTTTCCATAGATATGCCAATATGTGGTGCCCAGCTTGTGCCACCATAACAAGACCACTCTCTAATTATTATGCTGTGTTTCCAGGTTTTAGAAACACCCTACATGTGGCCCTAATCTGTTGCCTGGACATTCGACCAGGCTCAGGAGTGAAAGCGTACCTTGTAAAATTAAGGCCTAATTTGGCAATTTACAAAGTGTTGGATCACAATTGCAGAGTCTCTGATGTGAAATAATAAAAGAACCTGCTGAGAAGTGACCCCATTTTGGAAACTGCACCCCTCAAGGCATTTATTAAGGGGTGTAGTGAGCATTTCCACCCCACAGGCCTTTTCCATGAATGATTGCTCTGCGGAAGGTGCAAAGTAAAAATGTCAATTTTTCCCTAGATATGCTATTTCAGTGTCGTGCCCAGCTTGTGCTACTGGAGACACACACCCCAAAGATTGTTAAACGGGTTCTCCCAGGTATGGCGATGCCATTTATGTGGAAGTAAACTACTATTTGGGCACACTGTAGGGTTCAGAAGGGAGGTAGCGCCATTTGGCTTTTGGAGCGTTAATTTTGCTTGGTAGTAGTTTTGTTTGGAGTCTTAATGGTGTTTCCGTTTATAATATGGGGGTACATGTAAGCCGAGTGGAGTATATAAGGGGCATAGTCAGGTGGTATAATAATGAGGTAAAAAAAACAATAAAATAATCCATAGATATTTGTTATGCTCTGAAGCAATCCTTTCTGCACAGGCCGGTTTCTCACTGATAAATGGTCCTTACTTATTCCCATTTTGGTCCACACTCGGCATCTTTGCAGTTTGAGGAATTTTGCTGGGAAGTGTTGTCCTGGTATAATACGGGCACACTCACTTCCAGCAGATATGTTTGGGCCCTCCCCTTCCTGGTTCCCTAATTTTAGGGGCCTTGATAATTTGCCACTTGAAACAGAAGAAATGTTCCCCTCGGGTCGGCACAACTGCATATTTTTTAACTAATTTTATTTTTTTCATAGACGTAGTGGTATGAGGGCTTTTATTTTGCGGGACGAGCTGTAGTTATTATTGGTACCATTTTGGGGTACATGCGACTTTTTGATCACTTGTTATCCTTTTTTTTTGGGAGGCAAGGTGACCAAAAAACTGCAATTCTGGCATATTATTTTAGTTCTTTTATACAGCGTTCACCACGCGTTATAAATAACATGTTACCTTTATTCTGCGGGTCAGTCCGATTCCGGTGATACCAAATTTATGGCACTTTTTTATGTTTTACAACTTTTTGCACAATAAAATAATTATAGTAAAGAGAATGTTTTTTTTCTTTCGCCAAGTTGTGAGAGCCATAACGGTTTTAATTTTTTTGTCAACGGAGCTGTATGAGGGCTTGTTTTTAGCGAGACGAGTTATAGTTTTTATAGGTACAATTTTTAGGTACATGCGACTTTTTGATCACTTTTTATTTAAATTTTTGGAAGACAAAGTGACCAGAAATAGCAATTATGTCAGTATTTTTTAGTTTTTTTTTACGGCGTTTACTGTGCATAATAAATAACATAATATTTTTATAGTTCAGGTCGTTACGGTCGCAGCGATATCAAATATGTATGGCTTTATTATTTCTTTCAATAATAAATGACTTGATAAGGGAAAAAGGGCGATTATGTTTTATTTTATTACTTGAAACTTTTATTTTTACTTTTTTTACACTTTTCTTTAGTCCCACTAGAGGACTTGAAGCTCCAATTGTTTGTTTGATGTTCTAATACATTGCACTACCTATCTAGTGCAATGTATTAGAACTGTCAGTTGTTCACTGACAGCAAGCCAACCAGGCTCCGCCTCCGGACGGGGCCTAATCGGCTTCCGTAAAGGCAGATAGGAAGCCATTGTTAGGCCTCCTATTGCCATGGTAGCAGTCGCCAGCCTTGTCATCGCATGGCAGGATGCCGATTTCATACAAACCACTATGATGCAGCAATTGCATTGGATCGCTGCATTGAAGGGGTTAATGGCAGGAATTGGAGCTAGCTCCGATTCCTGCCTCTACAGTGGGATGTCTGCTGTAACATACAGTGGACACCCACTGCTGATGACGCCGGCTCAGCTTCTGAGCCGGAAGCTGAGCCCGCGCCATCTTGCCGATGGTACCGGAAGCCTTTTGTGCCCCGCCGACAAGGCATAGGAGGATTCCGTTACTGGCAGGCCGGGAGGTAAGTATTAGGCCTCCGATCGCCTTTGCAGCCACCGGCAACCCAGCGATCACGTTGCTGGGGTGCCGGTGGCTATAAACTCCTCACATGCTGCGATCTCTATTGAACGCAGCATGTGAGGGGTTAGTTAGTCGGATCGGAGTCTAGCTCCGGTTCTGGCCGATACCTCAGGGTGCCAGCTGTAACATACAACTGTCACCCGGCGGTGATGTCGCTGGCTCAGCTCCTGAGCCAGGTCCATCTCTTTCACGTACAGTTACGTGGAATTGCAGGAAAATACCAGTTCCCATCACGTAACTGTACGTGAAAATGCGGGAAGGGGTTGACGGCCGTCACACGGACGCATACCATGCTCATGTGAATAAGGCCTAAGAGGGTGCAAAAATAGCGCATACTATGAGAAAGCCAACTAGAAATGTTGAAACAGCTCACATGATTACAATAAACTCATTCAAAAAATGTCCTGCCCCAACCAAATATATAACATGGAGAAGCACCTGAACGTGAGCCATCTTGATTCTTCTAAGAAAGCAGTGAGAGTTTGCACTTACATATGCCTCATCTTCACCTCCTAATGTGCATTTAAGGGTCTCCTGAAGATGTACCTATTAGGTATTTTCTATTAGGGTATGTTATACATGCCATGAGTTAATGGCGGTCTTTCCTGATGAAGCCTTTTAAGAGAATATATTTCCTCACTTACCAAGGACATCCGGGTATTTCATGAGAATTAACAGAGCATAGGTTGTGGTTGTGCTTAAGGTCTCCAATCCAGCGAAAAATATCTGGAGAGTGCAAGCCAATAAATTCTTCATGTTAAATTCACTGTTTGGGTTAATTTTCTCCTGGTGAAATAAAAAAGATAATAAAATATCTTTACTGCTTGTGTCTAATACTGGCAGTATACATTAGAAAGCTGTTGAGCCTATTTTCTTCCAGGGTGATAGCCGAACATGGAGACAACATGATATATGGCATGGCTCTAATAAGGTCAGTAAGTTGAGACTGTGTGAAAGCTGTGAGGAACGGAGAGTGGGGAGCCTATAGTACCGATTCCATGAACGCCCTTATTTTGACTAGATTTATTTTCTATATCATCTATTATATGTCTCAAGAAGAAGAACTTGTGGTATGTTAGAATTTGTTTTGGAAAGCCTCCAGCCTCCAGTTGGATGACTGACTTGACCATGATTTTAAGGTTGATCGTAACATCCCAGAGTTCCTCCTTTAAAGTGGACTCCAAAAAAGTTGAAACCGTATTCAAACCAGACTCTAACAAGCTAGCTACAATAGCTGTTGGTGGCAAGGAATGGATTTTACTATGGAGCTGATAGAACATAGCGGTACATCTCTGAGTGGCAGCATCCCATTGGCATTGAATTCAGGCACCAAAGGGATAAAGTGGTTGTATAGATCAAAAAACAAAAACATTTTCATATACCTTCTTAAGGAATTCTGAGTTTGCCAGAGTGGAGAGTGGTCACTCCGGATGACCTGTCGAATTCTGCATTACATGACAACCTATTGATTTGAATGGACACTGTGTAATGCTTAATTTCTCCTGTGGTGGCGCTGCAGGAAAATCGAACACTTACAGCCAGGTTGCCCCATAGATTACAGCTGATCGCTGGGGGTCCGATCAGGGAGACACTTTGTGATCAGATTATTGTCATGGGACCCTCCAAGCAGACAAACCCTTAAAGGATGTTGGCTGGCAAGAGCCTGGTAATGTACAAGCGAAGGTCTAACCTTTTATATTGTGAAAGTGCACAGTGGACTACGAGTAGGGCCTGGTGGTATCAGGGAACCACACTGGGACCCACTTGTTGTCGATCTATAAGCAATCTATAAGCTTCTCAAAATAGAACAACCCTATAGAAATACTGACACATACAAAGTAGCTCCATAAAACATTGTAACTTTTGCCAATTTACCTTTTCCATTTTAATGAGGAAGGCATCAACATAGTCTCTGGGATTATTAGGATCCAAAGTCTCCTGATTGATTTTCACCCTACCGTCGACATACTTGGTGAGATTCTTAAAACATTTATTTATCTTCTGGTGAGGCCCAGGAATAAATCTCATTAGCCATGGAAACATCTCATATATCTGCAACGCAAACAGATAAAAAATATTGTAAGTATATAATGCTACAGCAAGGAAATACTCCGTTGACATCCATTTGTGTAAGGGTATGTTTACACAAGACGAATACCACCAAATTGAGGTGAAGTTTTTCGTCCAGAATGTCCACTGCGAAAAACTGCATGTAATAAAAAAACAAACGTTTCATACGTACAGTTAGACATGGTGACGCGTCCCTCTGCTGTCCTGCAGCACGGCCACCTGGGATGACGTTTTAGCCCATGTGACCACTGCAGCCTGTGATTGGCTGCAGCGGTCACATGGGATGAAATGTCATCTCAGGAAGCCGGCCTGGAAGAAGAAGCAAAGAATTCTGGGTAAGCATAAGATTATCTTTTTTCTGAGTTGCGATTTTTGCAGCGGAATCGCAGATTTTCCGCAGAAAAAATCGCAACATCTGTTGTTTGTGGAGGGTTTTACCTCCCCATTGAATTTAATGGGGAAAACTTGCAACAAAAAAAGCAGCGATTACGCAAATACAATTGACATGCTGCAAACGAAAAAGAAACGCACCGCAGGTCAATTTCTGAGCGTTTTTTCCTGCTTATCATTTACGCAGCGTGTGGATGAGATTTGTTCATATCTCATCCACTCTGCTGCTACTGTATTATGATGCAGATTTTCTGCAACAAAATGCGTTACGGAAAAGCCTCAGTATTTACGCTACGAGTGAACTTACCCTTATAGGAACTTCTCTTGAAGACATTACAATAATTAATGGGTGGGGGATGATATTTTTTTTCCCATTTAAAAATAGTTGTCCAACATTTCATTCACTGCCAATTGCCATTAATAATAATAAAGTTACTACTATAAATGAAGCCTAAGAATGTTCCCCATCCATACTCGCTCAATAATGACCACATGTGAGGAGCGCCACCTGCTGGTCAGATGTATGACAAAAACATTGATAATAAGTGGTTTCTCCCTGCTACGTATCCGTTTCTTTCTTACCTGTCCCCAGGATGAGCTTATAATCTTGAATGCTTCATGAATATAAGTCAAAAAAGTAGTAATCTCTTTGTCCTCGTAGTTATAGCGATTTCCAAACATGATGGAGAAGATGATGTTGTAAAAGGCTGTGCTGAGACATTGTCGAGGATCAAAAAATGACTCTAGAAAGGATGGAAAATGACATTCTTTCAAACTTGTTATATATTTGCAGATATTGTTAAGTTACAGGCATGTCTGAGTGTAAGTGGTGTACTTACCTGTAGTGCTGGGGGGCAACGGGCCGGTCTGTAGTTCGGGAGTTCGGCTCCCGAGCGGAGGAACGTCTTGAGAGTCATGGCAACGGCCGCTCTGCCGGCAGCCACGACGCATGTGCTCCGGCAGTGAAGCAGGGCGAAGTCTCGCGATGCGAGAATGGAGAAGAGGAGATGCCGACACGTGGACGGAGGAGGAGGACCAGAAGTGCGGGGGAGCGCAGAGGGCGGGCGGAAGTAGGAGAGAGAGAGGCGTGAATGGATGGAGCAAGGAGGAAAGAGGAGGGCAGGAGCGAGAGAGAGGAGAGAGGCCAGGAGAGACTGGTGCCCAGACGAACGACAAGGGGGAGGCCCGCAGCTTGGGCTGCCTGATACAGCAGGGCAGAGGACTGCCAGACGAGTCTACCTCTAGAACAGCATCAGAGGACCGATCGTGACAGCATCAGAGGACCGTATGAAGCAGAACGTGCCCCTCTGCAGCAGTTCCAAGAGCAGAAGTTGTTGCAGCCGCAGAAGACTGACCAGAGCGGAAGCGGAATGTGCCATTATCAGCAAACTAAGTTACCGGGCATAGACCGCCAGCCCCCTGACTAGGGCCCTAGGTCCCTCCCCAGAGACAGCACCAGTAAGCGTATTCTAGCCAGTGATAGCCAAAGTAAAGTGACGGCACACATTCATTTTGGACACGGTGCGCATGGAAGACTAGCTCCGAGAGAAACAGACGATTTAGCCTGAGTTAGGCCCAAGATCGGTCGCGCTACCTCATTACCCGTGCCAGTGTCCCTGCGTTTACCTAGAGTTAAAAGCGTCTGTAATCACAGTCTGTAAGAATGTTTTGAACTGTTATTGCCGACTATTATTGCAACAGGAGCAGACAGAAGGGACGGTCAGGTTGACGGGACTTTATTGGACTATTATTCAGACTTTGTGCAAACGTTAGTGTCAACCTCACCTGTCCCGTTGCGTCCTAGGTGTGTCCAACGTGCGGGCCGCCGACTGAGGAGAGAGAGGGTTAGACACGAAAGGTAGCGGATAGCTCCGCCAGGACCCGTGGCGGTGCCAGTAGGTATGGGTAGTTCACTGATTCCCATGACACGACCCCTGGGCCGAGAGTATGACTCTTACCCGAGGGTAGGCTAACAGTAGTGGGTAGCTCCCACAGTGACTGACAGCGGCGTGTTCGCAGCCAAGCTTGGCAACGTGGGTTCAGGCACGACCTCTCTCTGGGGGACTTCCAGCGGGATCGAAGTCCCCAACCTCAGGGCTCCTGTCTGCTCCACAAAGAAGAGAAATTCCTGTTACGTGTTCATACAGTAAAGAAGTTGAATCAAGAAGTTGTCTCTCTTTTCTCGTGTCACCGACAGCAGTAATTCTGCCTACATGTCTGACAGGTCCTTTACATGACTTCAATAAGCACATACAAAAATACAGAAGCAAAGTTGAAAACTTAATGTATCTGTGTTCCTATGACAACACTGCTGCTCCTGTGCCCTGTCAGCAAAGTTTTATCACAGGGACAATGTGTTTCATTAATAACAATCAATTCGATTTCACATGTCCGATGTAATGACGGGGTAGGGAGACAGACAGGTGATCCCTAATCTACCTGCGACTCAGTCCCTGCCTACTTGCATGACCCGTCCTAGGCGACGGCGTACAACTGGGCGACGGTCCCTATGCTCAATATGTGCACAACAGACAAGCAGACAAGGGTACACAGAAGCTAAGGGAAATGGGGCAGTTGCCCATGGCAAGACTGAGCAACAAGAGTAGTGAACGAGCCGAGTCAGACTAGGAGTGTACGAGGTACCAAACGCAGAGCAGTAGAGTAGTCAGTAAAGCCAGCGTCGATATGAAGCAGAGGTCAATAGTTATAGCAGGAACAGCAGAGCCAGGAAACAAGATAGAATCACAGGCAAAGACAAGCAGCAAATTAAGGTATAAATAGACTGAGGGCAGGAGCTAGAACCGTCTGGCCAGGCTGTGATAGGTTCTCCCAATCCTCAGCCTACCAGCCTGAGTGATAGCAGATCGAGTCACTCTATCAGACCTAGGAGCAGATGCAGACTGATTAACCACGGGCGTCGACACAGAAGCTGTGTCTGGCAGATCTTTTACAGCCGACTGATTGGCCGAGAGGCACACAAGGTTGCGGACAAGACTCCTTTTGACACTCATGCCATTCATTCAACCTCATGACCACATGTTCTTCTTGCGTAGAGGTGCCTTCATTTTCATACAGCTTTGAAACTGCACCCCAAACACAATAGCACTCACCGAAGTGATTTAGGAGTATCTAATAGATACTTTTTTCTTAAGGGGCAATGCCCACAGCCTTATTTTGGTTCCGTATAAGTTTTGACTTGTACATTATGTATTATGACATCCATGGAAATCTATGGGGCCCTACTGTACCTCAATGGCTCTCAGGGAGAATATCTCCATAATACAATGCTGTATGGAGGTACCATATGGCGGTACGTGGAGTGCCTATGTCTCCACAGTAGGGAACCATAGGGACTCCATTCACACAGCTCTGCCGTACATTTGATGCATTATGTTGTATTGATATGTGGTCATGTTCTTCTATAAATATTCTTTGGTCAGAATTTCCTTTTCATTCACCTCCCGGTTTGGTATTTTCTGTACTAACCTTTGGTGTCCTTCAGAGCTGAAATCAAGTGACGGATCTCTTCATGACTTCGATCCTCGGCACTCCTTTTACCTAAACCAAAATCTCGCAAGGCGATGAGGGAAAAGCGTCTGAGATCCCTCCACCTCTTCATATTGGCAGTAAAAATCATACCTAAGAACAGAAATAAAAAATGAAGGTAGTTCAGTGAACTAATTATGAAAAGGCTATGTACACCTTTGAAAATGTATTTATTTATTTTTTTAAATAAAAATGTGAATCAGTGTGTTTGGTGCAAATTTCTAATTACTTTTTAGTAAAAAATAATTTTTTACTTTTTGAGATACAGCTGCTTTGTATCCTGTATACAGAACAGCTGTATCTAGCTCCAAGAACTGAATCCATGAGGTCACCGTCAGCAGCACTGACGGTTCAGTGTCAGCGGGATCCACCTGTAATTGATCGATTCTGCATGTCAGAGACACAGGACCCGCTGACACTGAACCCGTCAGTGCTACTGACCTGATGGACTCAGGTCTCGGCACAATATACAGCTGTTCTGTATACGGGATACAAAGCAGCTGTATCTCAAAATGTTAAAATAATTTTAAATAACAAGTAATTAGAAAGTAGCACCAAACACACTGATACACATTATTATTTCTTTTTTACTTTTTCAAAGGTGTATGTAGCCTTTAACTTCCGTTAGCAAAATCACCAAATTCACAATATGAATGACCAAGTTCTGGATATTATGAAATAAATCTGTGAAATATGGATGGTTATTACTTACCAGAGTCCTTGTAGAAGGCATCAAAGGCTGGCATATCTCCTCTGTTTAAGTAATCATCACCTTTGTCCACATATATTTCTTTCACAAGCTTGTACCCAGTGACCACTATGACTGGACGAGTGCCCAGATAGACTGTGAATATATCACCATACTTCTCACTGAGCTAAAAAGAAGAATAAGAACAGCTTCAGCCACATTATAGAAAAACAAAGATTTACCAAACCATTTGCTTTTAGCTCTACAATTTAATGCACCTGTTTTAGAGAATCGGATCCCTATATTTACTGATATCATTTATTGCCAATAAGGTTCCATGTCCACACTCACTAACCCCATATGAGAAACAGCGCCACCTGCTTGCCGGATAGATAACTACAAAAAGGCTTTGTGTGGGGCATTTTGCATCATATATGTTTTATTTTGGTCAGTTCGATGGTTTGGTGAACCTGTCAGCAAAGAAACCCCTAATATTTAAAGTATATATCAGTTTTATTGAAGCAGGAGTGATCCAAAGCTAAAAAGGGTAACAAAGGGGATTTCATTTCCCCCTTATTCCTTGGAGCTCATTAATAAAAAGACACAGACCATTGGTTAAAGTGGAGGAGGGTAAAGTTTGTCAGTAGAGGGCAGGGTAAAGAATGTTGAAAAATAAAAATAATTCTGTCTTCCTACATCTGCCAATAGGGGGAGCTTAAATGCTCATGGCATATGTATTTGTACAACTCCCATAGATCTCTTTTGAAGCTGTATACATCTGTATGCAGCGAACTCCCCCTAGTGGTGGCTACAGGTAAACGGAATCTTATCATGAAGGTAAGCAGCAGGAGGACTTTAGTGCTGGGCACTCTCTCAAACCACAACCATAGCAAGCATGGCCTGCCTTTATGGTAGGTACATAAGTTGCCATATATGCAAGTTTTTGTGCAAATAACAGCAAAATAAAAAAAGCCATAAAACCAGTAAATACACCCTAAAGTGATTTTGGGGTCCTGGCTTCACAATAAGTGTGGTCTGGGAGCCTCAGACAGACAATGACCTCCGCTCTTGACTCTTGTGCATGTCTGGCTGCTGATTGTGAGTGTCGCTGGGATCATGGCAAAGGAGAAGTATCCAAATAGGAAAAAATCTGACATCATGCCACTTCTCTTTGTGCCCTGCAGTAGGCATAAATAATTCAATTAGCTTTGCCTGTAGTTTCCCTTTTATTCTTAACATTTAAAGGGTACTAAACATTCAAAAAACTTCTGACCTGCCATAGTGACATGTCAAAAGTTTTGATCGGTGGGGGTCCGAACGCTGAGACCCCCACCTATAACGTCAGAAGTTTTTTGAACGTTTAGTTACCCTTTAAGTACCAGATTGGTCCTCTAGGTGGCACTATAGTATTCTAGAACTATGAGGTACATTTTTAATAATTCACAGCTTTAGCATTAACTAAATAATAGACAGATATAATAACAACTATGATTCTGAATGACTTTATATCATATATTACAATAGTATATAAACAAAATACTAAATAAAAAAATACCCCATTTTGCGCTAGTGAGGAGGTAATAACTGAAAGGCAATAATACGCGATCAGCAGATTGCATTGTGAAGTCCCTTATGGGGGACTGAAAATTTAATTAGGGTTTAATAAAGTATGAACAAAGTGTTCACAGTAAAAAAAGGAAAAGTTTTTCCCATAAAAAGTTCCACATTATTTAATTCGCTCGGTGATGGACTGCCATGGCTATATGCCTATTAGGCCGTGGCAACGACAGCTAATTACTGAAAGGTAATAAAGCATTATATCAGCGATCAGCAGGTTCCCTAGTGGACTAAATTTTAATTACATATGGTCTTAATAAAGTTTATTTTAAAAAAGTGTTCACAGTAAAAACCAAAAAAACAAAACGTGTTAAAAAAAACAAAATAGCAAAGTTAATAAAGTTAGTACGTTATTTAAATTACAGCACTTAAAACAACAGCAGCTTTGCATTTTATTTTCTTTCCCCCCTACAAATAAAATAATAAAATTCAGTTAATATTCTATATTACCCCAAAATCGTTCTATAAAAAAGATGACTGTTGCCTCAAAAAAAGAAACACACATACGGCTACAGCGACAGAAAAATAAAAACTTATGGCTCTTGAAATGCGGAGACAATTTTTTTCCATGAAATGTGTTATTTTTGTGCAAAAGTAGTAAAACATAAACAAAGCTGTGTAAATTTGCTATCGCCATAATAGTACCGACCCATCGAATAAAGGTAACGTGTTATTTATGCCAGACGGTAAACGGTGCAAATTTAGTAGAATTGCTGTTTTCTTTTTTCCTTCCCCCAAAAATTAAATAAAAGTTAATCAATAGCTTACTGTATATGTACCCCAAAAGGTGTGGTATTGAAAAACACACACACAAAAAAAAGCCCTGTGGATACATAGACGGAAACATAAAAATGTTATGGCTCTCGAGATACGGTAATGAAAAGAAATAAAGAACTTTAAGGTACTGACCTTCATGAGAAAATGCACTATATCTCCTCCTACATCCAGGGCATTGCCCAGCAATGGAAGAGGTGTTGGTCCAGGGGGGAGATTCCCACGTCTCCAAAATAATTTTATACTTGAAAATAAGATGATGCATGAGATCAACAAAGCAAAAAAAAGCATCAGACCTTGTGATAAATCCATTCCGAGACCGTTCAGAGAAACAGATGAGCTCTCCAAGTACTCTGCACTCTCACTTGTTATCATTTACATATCCAAGTTATTAAAAAAAAAAAAAGTAGGAGGCACCAAACAAACAAACAGTTCTCTTGTCTCCAAATATGTTGCAATTGTGGGCAATAAAATTTTTGGTCTGTTTTTGTACTACAGAATTTTCAAGATAGTGATAATAAAAGTCAAAGCAGATGCAGTGACTTTAGAAATAAATCTATAAAACATGATGGTACCACGCCCCGTGGCTGTGGCTGGGTGGTGAAAAACAGTACAGAGGAAGCAACACCGGCTAAATGCATCTGCTACAGGGCGACTGGCTGCTGTGCAATAAGTCCATCTGGCACCATGTGGCACTGTCACGATCTAGGGGTATGTGGACCCACTAGGCTGCTCCGCCGTGGCAGAGTGGCAGCTGGCTAAACTATAGTCTATGTACAGTCTTTAGCACAGGAGTACCTGTAAGAGTCCAGACAGTAGCAGAGGCCTTGGCACGGATGGAGGTTGACGTGGCAGATGACACCAGACGTGGCAGTTGAGACCAGGGTGCGCGCGCACCATAGAGGAAACCACAGAGCTTTGCGGTCCTGGGAGGGAGACGCCGGCAAGAAGATAGAGGTCTGTGGTCACGGCCGTCGAGAGGTAAGGAGAGGCAGCGGTCCGTGACTGCGGCCGTTACAGGCACTATATGGGCATTGTATGATAGTTTTCCTCTGGGCACCGTATGCACTATTTAGATGGCTACTTCTGTACTGGCACTATTCTTCTGGGTCATGTACGTGTTACCAGCAAAGCGAGGGTCGGAACGGGCAATTTCTTAGTGTAGATCCATTGCAAATAGGGACAAATGATGAGGCGTGTGTATCGCGGCGCAGCACATTTTTTCCGCTGTTAAGCCACGCCTCTATCCCCACCCATGTTATGAAATTAGATGTAATCGGTAACAGCTCGATTCACGCAGGACCCAGTCTCACTGAACCCCTGTCAGTGCCGCTGACCTGACGGATTCAGGTCTCAGCACATGATACAGTTGCTCTGTATACAGGATACATAGCAGCTGTATCTCAAAAAGTTAAAATATTTTTTAATAAATAGTAATTAGAATGTTGCACCAAATACACTGATTGAAACTAATTTTTATTGAAAAAAAACAAAAAACATTTTCAAACGTGTACATAGCCTTTAAGGGGTCACACATGCTCATTGTGGCAGATTGATAGTGTCCTTCAAGGTAGGGGAAACATCAATTCAAGTTTGGTAGGGGCCCCATCATAGGTATGAAAATCTCCTTTTTTTGGGGGGGGACTGACTTGTGGACTGTGGCATTTGGTATAAATTCTGCATTACCAGGTACTAATGCGACACCGAACCATCTGTACGTTCATGTTTCTCAACCCCTGTTTTGCATCTAAATTATTGTGGAAAAATATTAAATGTAACTGGGTAAATTCTTTAAAGATGAATCGGTCTCCTCCCATGTAGAAATCATAAAATCACGGACGTCTGTCCTGCAAGAAATGGACCTCACAGATTATATTTGGATCTAATTACATTGCATATATTGGCAGGAGAATAACTATGGGGTCACATAAGTATATGATTATTTGTTGGCAACCAATATGAAGCATTATGTTGTTATATTAAAAATTGAAATATTTATGCACAACAGAACTTGTTTGGAGCTTTTTATTATTCCTTAAAGTGGCGGTATCAGGAAAACATTTTCATTTGTACCTACTCATTGGAGAAAACCATATCACAGAGATGATCAAACAATGTACAAAATCAGAGGACATTAACAGAAGGTCACTGTCAGAATCACAAAGTGCTAGATAGTAATTTAAAGGGGTCTTCCAGGACGTAAATAATATAAATTAGGGGAGCTACGTTATTTTTTTTTACAGGGATGTGCTTATGTGAATAAAATATAAACAGCAAAACTGGAAAAAAAAGAGAACCATCTTGATCATATAATGTTGGCTCTAGCATGAGCCTTAAGTACATATAATTATTATAACGGTTAAAGTAGGATAGATGTATTCCAGCTTTTAGCCATCTGTGTTCTCTTAGGTAGGGCAATGTTCTTTTTGCTTTGGCTGAATCTCAAACAAAACAAATCATATTTTCCACCATACCTCATCTAATCACAGTAACTGAGCAGATGAGCTAAAATGTAGCCAACCAATGTAACTCCAGCCATAACAGTAAAAGGACCTGCCTAATTTTGTGTAGATCCCGATCGTCCTGCCAAAACAGCTCTGACCCGTTGAGGCATGGACTCCACAAGACCTCTGTATGTGTCCTGTGGTATCTGGGACTAAGACATTAGCAGCAGATCCTTTAACTCCTGCAAGTTGCGAGGTGGGATCTCCATGGATCAGACTTGTTTTTCTAGCACATCCCAGAGATGCTCAATCAGATTAAGATCTTGGGAATTTGGAGACAAAGTCAACACCTTAAACTCTTTGTAACGTTCCTCAAAACATTCCTGAACAATTTGTGGAGTGTAGCAGGGCGCATAATTATGCTGAGAGAGGCCACAGCCATTAGTGGATAACGGTGTCATGAAGGGGTGTACTTGGCCTGCAACAATGTTTAGGTGGGTAGTACACATTAAAGTAATATCCACATGAAGGCCAGGACCCTAGGTTTTTCAGCAGAACATTTCCCAGGGCATCACATTGCCTCCACCGGCTTTACTTCTTCCTAAAGTGCATTGTGGGGCCATCTGCACAAGACCATCCACATGATGTAAAGGAAAACAGGATAAATCAGACCAGACCACATTCTTCCGTTGCTTCATGGTCCAGTTCTAATGCTCACGTGCCCATTTAGTTGGAAAAAAGGGGTCAGCTTGGGCATTCTAATCAGTATGCGGCTATGCAGCCCCAAACGCAGCAAGCTGCCATGCACTGGTTGTTCTCACACCTCTCTATCATAGCCAGCGGTAACTTTTTCAGCAATTTGTTGTACAGAGGCTCTTCTGTGGGATCGGACCAGACAGGCTAGCCTTTGCTCCCCACATGCATCAACGAGCCTTGGGTGCCCATGAACCTGTTGCCGGTTCACCGATTGTCCTTCCTTGGATCACTTTTAAAAGGTAGTAACTGCATACTAGGAACACCCTACAAGATCTGCCGATTTGGAGATGCGTTGACCAAGTCTTCATAATTTGTCTCTTGTCCAATTTGCTCAGATCCTTACACTGACTCATTTTGTCTGCTTCCAACACATCATCTTCAAGAATTGACCGTTCATTTGCTGCCTAATATATTCCACCCCATGTCAGGCACCATTGTAACCGGATAATCAATGTTGTTCATTCTATTTGTCAGTGGTTTTAATAGGGGCGTAGCTAGGGGGGGGCAAGCGGGGCATGTGCCCCGGGCGCAGTTCAGAGGGGGGCGCCAGCGCCCCCTCCTCCTGCACTATAATTGTACCTGTGTCGCAAGGACACAGGTACAATCAGATGCAATGAATGACCGGGCACGTTCCGTGCCCGGCCATTCAGCGCCTCTCCACGAATGAAGCGACTGGTACCTTTTGTACCAGTGACGCTTCCATCGATGAAAGGCGCTGACTGACTGGCAGGGAAAGTCATCCTGCCCAGCCAATCAGCGCCTTTCATAGACGCCGCGTTCAACCCCAGGAGACCTGCGCAGAAGAGAGCAGGTCTCCATGGCTGCCGGACGGCGTGGGAGCGGGAATAAGGTGAGTTTGAATTTTTTTATTTTTTTTAATTGTAATAGAAGTGTGGCTGTATCTGCGGGGGGGACTTTGTCTACACGGGGGACTTTATCTACAGGGGGTGTCTATCTACGGGGGGTGTCTATCTACAGGGCTGGGCTATATACAGGGGGACTATATCTACAGGGCTGGACTATATACCGGGAAACTATATCTGCTGGGCTATATACAGGGGGACTATATCTACAGGGGGGCTATATACAGGGGGACTATATCTACAGGGGGACTATATCTACAGGGGTGGGCTATATACAGGGGGACTATATCTGCTGGGCTATATACAGGGGGACTATATCTACAGGGGGCTATATACAGGGGGACTATATCTACAGGGGTGGGCTGTATACAGGGGGACTATATCTGCTGGGCTATATACAGGGGGACTATATCTACAGGGGGACTATATCTACAGGGGGCTATATACAGGGGGACTATATCTACAGGGCTGGGCTATATACAGGGGGACTATATCTGCTGAGCTATATACAGGGGGACTATATCTACAGGGGGACTATATCTACAGGGGGACTATATCTACAGGGGGGCTATATACTGGAGTGGGCTGTCTATAGAGCACCATATACAGGGGTGGGCTATATAGTATATAGCCCCCTGTAGATATAGCCCACCCCTGTATATGGTGCTCCATAGGTAGCCCACCCCAGTATATAGCCCCCCTGTAGATATAGTCGCCCTGTATATAGCCCCCCTGTAGATATAGCCCCCTGTAGATATATTCCCCCTGTATATAGCCCACCCCTGTATATAGCCCCCCTGTGTATAGCCCACCCCTGTAGATATAGCCGCCCTGTGTATATCCCAGCCCTGTGTATAGCCCAGCCCTGTAGATATGGTCCCCCTGTAGATAGGGTCCCCCTGTAGATATAGTCCCCCTGTAGATATAGCCCACCCCTGTATATAGTCCCCCTGTAGATATAGCCCACCCCTGTATATAGTATCCCACAAATAGCTCCCCCCTATAGTGCTCCACAGAAAGCCCACCCCTGTATATGGCCCCCTTGTACATATAGTCCTCCCCTGTATATAGTGCTCCACAGATAGCCCACCCTTGTATATAGTATATACAGGGGTGGGCTATCTGTGGAGCACTATATACAGGGGTGGACTATCTAGTGGAGCACTATATACAGGGGTGGACTATATGTACAAGGGGGGGCTATATACAGGGGTGGGCTATCTGTGAAACACTATATACAGGGGTGGACTATATGTGGAGCACTATATACAGGGGTGGGCTATATCTACAGGGGGGCTACATACATGGTTGGGCTATCTGTAGAGCTCTATATACAGGGGTGGGCTATATCTACAGGGGGCTATATACAGGGGTGGGCTATCTGTAGAGCACTATAGGGCGAGTTATTTGTGGGACACTATATACAGGGGTGGTCTATATGGGGGCACTATCTACAGGGGCTCTATGGCAGGCACTATCTACAGGGGGCTCTATGGCAGGCACTATATACAGGGGGCACAGTGTGTGTGTGGGACACGGTGTATGGTGCTATTATAATTAGAGGTGCAGTGTATGGCGCTATTATATTTAGGTGCGTAGTGTGTTGTATAATGATAACTTTATATTTATTTATAGGTGCAGAAATGTTGGAAAAGTGAGAAGCTGAAGACATGTGAGCGGCAAACTGCAGAAATGGACCGGGAGACGTCATCATAGAGGTCTGGACCAAATGGAGAAAAAGAACTAGAATCTGAGACGTCACCGGTGAGTCACTTAATGTAAATGTTCACTCTGCCTCTAATCAGTAATGTAGTCACTGTGTGATCTGCAGCGAGATGATGGGTGGTATGATTATGATAGGATTTATTTTTTGTGAAACGGCATCTCCCAGCATATCCTTATTATTGTTCGGGTCATGCTGGGAGCTGTAGTTTTACGCCGTACACACCTATACAGCAGGGGTTGCACTAAATTGAGCTGTATTTGTGCTGGTGTTGTATATATGTAGTGAGCTTGGTTCTGGTGTTGTGTATAGAACCATATTGCTTGTAAAATGTACTTATCATTTTATGCTCGCGTTACATAGAAAGAAATGACACGTCGATTGGTAGAGAAAACAAACACGGCGAGGGGGAAGGAGATGTCGGGAAAGAGGTTTGGGGGGGGGGCGCCAAACTGAATCTTTGCCCCGGGTGCTGGAGAACCTAGCTACGCCTCTGGTTTTAATGATACGGCTGATCGGTGTATATACATGCACACAGGCACATACATACGCAAACATATTGGAACATATATATATATATATATATATATATATATATACTTACAAGCACATGCATATGCAAATTATGAACGACCCTTCATGTCTTACCGTAAAGGGAAAGATGTATGTAAAAATCTGGTCGGAGCAGATGTCACGCTTGGTAGGAAAGATTTAGACCACCATCATGGGAAGTCAGAATCTTGGTACCTTCCCATTTTTAGGTTGTAATAAATGTTAAAGGAAAAAAGGGGACCAAAGCCGGCGCTGCTACTCAATGAAGGAACAAATGATGATCAATGATAATAATGTTTTATTGAAATCCAGGCTACGCGTTTCAATGCCGCACCGGCATCTTCATCAGGCCATATAAAATAACAGTACAGACACCACTGTTTAAATACACCACACGGTGACAAAAAAACTGCCAAAGTGTTCTGGGTCAAAGTGCCCCGGTGACGTAATCACAGGTCAAAGATAGGAGTTTAAAATGTTATTTTCAGTCGAAAGAGTAAAAAAGACTATACATGGAAATATATAACAGTGTTCTTGAAAAGAAAACAAGCCAAAACCATAAAACATTAGAAAAGGAGGACACATAGCGTTTAAAACATCCATTTGTATGTTAGCCAGAAGATGAAGCGCTAATAAGGTTAAAAACATCCGTTTGGATGTTAAGGTCTTAAACACCCATTAGGATGTTTAACAAGATCGTGTAGCGCAAATAAGATCTCAAACATCCATTTGGATGTTAACATGATAGTGAAGCGCATATAAGGTTTTGAACATCCAATTGGATGTTAACAAAATCGTAAAGCGCACATAGGATAGAATTCAAAAACAAACTTGTTAAAAATAATATGAAGATGAACTTTAACAGAGAAATTACATATACAAAGAATAAAGATAAAATTTATAACTAAAACTCGTATGTATGCGCAGGAGCCAACAATGCGTCCCCGGAGTCATGGAAACCACACTGAACCCAGAGAGCAAACAGTAAACACGGAGAGGAGATGGAGGAATTAAAAGAGTAATCTGGACAAAGTAAGTAAACTCAAATATTCAATATAAAAATGAGTCATTCAGCAAAACATTGAATTTAGCGTATTTAAGAAAATATGTGAAAATATATAAAAAATATATATATACTGTATATAGTTACAAAAGGTGTAAATATTAATCATTAGTCAAGGGATGTTTCAGAGATGTCATTCAGGCCGTTTGGATGAAAGGTCATAAATTTGAAAATCCCAACATTTTCTCTCTGCTTAAGTTTTAGGAACCGGTTAGGGATATCACAGGATATTTGTTCAATAGGAGTAATAATCATTTTGTCAAATTGACAGTTATGACATGAGGCACAGTGTCTCGAAACACTATGTTTTAGGAATCCTTTAACCCCTTCAAGACACAGCTTGTTTTGGCCTTCAGGACACAGCCAATTTTTTCAAATCTGACATGTTTCACTTTATGTGGTAATAACTTCGGAATGCTTTCACCTATCCAAGCGAATCTGAGACTGTTTTCTCGTGACACATTGGACTTTATGTTACTGGCAAAATTTGCTCGATACATTAAGTATTTAAATGTGCAAAACACCAAAATTTAGCGAAAAATTTAAAAAATTAGCATTTTTCCTAAATTTATATGTACCTGCTTGTAAGACAGGTAGTAATACCACACAAAATTGTTGCTAATTAACAACACCCATATGTCTACTTTAGATTGGCATCGTTTTTTGAACATCCTTTTATTTTTCTATGACCTCACAAGGCTTAGAACTTTAGCAGCAATTTCTCACATTTTCAAGAAAATTTCAAAAGGCTATTTTTACAGGGGCCAGTTCAGTTGTGAAGTGGATTTTAGGACCTTATATATTAGAAACCCTCGATAAGTCACTCCATTTTAAAAACTTCACCCCTCAACGTATTCAAAACAGCATTTAGAAAGTTTCTTAACCCTTTAGATGTTTCACAGGAATTAAGGCTAACTAGATGTGACATTTTCAAATTTCTTTTTTTTTTTGCAGAAATTCATTTTTCATCTATTTTTTTTTGTAACGGAGAAAGTTTTACCAGAAAAACGCAAATCAAAATATCTATTGCCCAGATTCTGCACTTTTTAGAAATACCCCACATGTGACCCTAGTGCACTTATTGACTGAAGCACAGGCCTCAGAAGCAAATGAGCACCTAGAGGATTTTGAGGCCTCCTTTTTATTAGAAAATATTTTAGGCTCCATCTGAAAGGCTCTTGCGGCACCAAAACCATGGAAATAACCCAAAAGTGACCCCATTTTGGAAACTATACCCCTTGAGGAAATTATCTAGGGGTATAGTGAGTATTTTTATGCCGCAAGTTTTTTGCACGATTTATTGGAAGTAGGCTGTGAAAATGAAAATCTACAGTGTTTCAAAGAAAATGTAGGTTTAGTTAATTTTTTCTAATTTCCACAAGGACTAAAAGGAGAAAATGCACCACTACTTTTGTAAAGCAATTTCTCCCGAGTAAAACAATACCCGGCATGTGGTCATAAATGGCTGTTTGGACCCACGGCAGGGCTTAGAAGGGAAAGAGCGCCATTTGGCTTTTGGAGCTCAAATTTAGCAGGAATGGTTTGCGGGGTTTGCGGAGACCACGTCGCATTTGCAAAGCCCCTAAGGGACCAAAACAGTGAAAACACCAAAAAAGTGACTCCATTTAGGAAACTACACCCCTTGAAGAATCCATCTAGGGGTGTAGTGAGCATTTTGAACCCACAGGGAGTTTCATAGATTTTATTAGAATTGGGCAGTGAAGATAAAAAAAATCCTTTTTTTCCAATAAGACGTAGCTTTAGCTCAAAATTTTTCATTTTCTCAACAAATAAAGGAATAAAAGAACCCCAACATTTGTAAAGCAACTTCTCTGGAGTACGGCAATACCCCATTTGTGGTCATAAACTGCTGTTTGGGCACACGGCAAGGATCAGAAGAGAAGGAGCGCCATTTGGCTTTTGGGGCACAGATTTTGCTGGATTGATTTCTTGACACCATGTCACTTTTGCAAAGCTCCTAAGGTACCAGTACAGTGGAAAGTCCCCAAAAGTGACTCGATTCACAAAACTACACCCCTTGAGGAATTCATCTAGGGGTGTAGTGAGCATTTTGACCCCACAGGTGTTTCATAGATTTTATTAGAATTGGGCAGTGAAAATAAAAAAAATCCTTTTTCTTCAATAAGACGTCGTTTTAGCTGAAAATGTTTCATATTCTCAACAAATAAATGAAAAAAAGCACCCCAACACTTGTAAAGCAACTTCTCCTGTGTACGGCAATACCACATATGTGGTCATAAACTGCTGTTTGGGCACAGAGTAGGGCTCAGAAGGGAAGGAGCGCCATTTGGCTTTTGGAGTACAGATTTTGCTGGATTGGTTTCTGGGTGCTATGTTGCATTTGCATAGCCCCTGTGGGACTAAAACAGTGGAAACCACCCAGAAGTGACCCCATTTTGGAAACTACACCCCTCAAGGTATTCACCTAAGGGTGTAGTGAGCATATTAACCCCACAGGTGATTGGCAGAAATTGGTGTGCACTCGATGTTGCAGAGTGAAAATGGTTTTTCAATAGATATGCCAATATGTGGCGCCCAGCTTGTGCCACTGGAGACACACCCCAAAAATGGTTAAAAAGTTTCTCCCGGATATGCCGATGCCATATATGTGGAAGTAAACTGCTGTTTGGGCACACTGTAGGGTTCAGAAGGGAGGTAGCGCCATTTGGCTTTTGAAGCGTGGATTTTGCTTGTAGTAGTTTTGTTTTGAGTCTTACTTCCGTTTATAATGTGGGGGTACATGTAAGGCGGGCGGAGTATATAAGGGGCATAGTCAGGTGGTATAGTGGGGTAAAAAATAACAATGAAATAATCCATAGATATTTGTTATGCTGTGACACAATCCTTTCTGCACAGGCCGGTGTCGCACTAATAAATGGTCTTTACTTATTCCCCTTTTGGTCCACACTCGGCACCTTTGAAGTTTGGGGAATTTTGCTGGGAAAGTGTTGTACTGGTATAATACGGGCGCCCTCACTTCCAGCAGATATGTTTGGGCCCTCCCCTTCCTGGTTCCCTAATTTTAGGGGCCTTGATAATTTGCCACTTGAAACAGAAGAAATGTTCCCCTCGGGCCGGCACAACTGCATATTTTTATTTCCTGGCTTATTGGTGCCTTGACTAATTTTATTTTTTCATAAACGTAGTGGTATGAGGGCTGTTTTTTTTTGTGGGACGAGCTGTAGTTTTTATTGGTACCATTTTGGGGTACATGCGACTTTTTGATCACTTGTCATCCTTTTTTTTTTGGGAGGCAAGGGGACCAAAAAACAGCAATACTGGCATATTTTTTTAGTTCTTTTTATACAGTGTTCACCACGCATTATAAATTACATGTTACCTTTATTCTGCAGGTCAGTCCGATTCCGGTAATACCTAATTTATAGCACTTTTTTATGTTTTACAACTTTTTGCACAATAAAATAACTTTTGTAAAGAGAAAGTTGTGAGAGCCATAACGGTTTTAAATTTTTCGTCGAGGGAGCTGTATGAGGGCTTGTTTTTAGCGAGACGAGTTATAGTTTTTATAGGTACCATTTTTAGGTACATGCGACTTTTCGATCACTTTTTATTTCAATTTTTGGAAGACAAAGTGACCAAAAAATAGCAATTATGTCAGTATTTTTTAGTTATTTTTTTACGGCGTTCACTGTGCAGACTAAATAACATAATATTTTTATAGTTCAGTTCGTTACGGTCGCAGCGATACCAAATATGTATGGCTTTATTATTTTTTTCAATAATAAATGACTTGATAAGGGAAAAAGGGCGATTGTGTTTTGTCTTATTATTTGAAACTTTTATTGTATTTTTTACAACTTTTATTTTTCCTTTTTTTACACTTTTTTTTACACTTTTCTTTAGTCCCACTAGGGGACTTGAAGGTCCAACTGTTTGTTTGATGTTCTAATACATTGCACTACCTATGTAGTGCAATATATTAGAACTGTCAGTTGTTCACTGACAGCAAGCCGATCAGGCTCCGCCTCCGGGCGGTGCCTAATCGGCTAACGTAATGACAAATAGGAAGCCATTGTTAGGCATCTTGTTGCCATAGTAACAGTCGCCAGCCTTGCCATCGTATGGCAGGGCTGCCGATTGCATACAAACCACTTTGATGCAGTGATTGCATTGAATCACTACATTGAAGGGGTTAATGGCAGGAATCGGAGCTAGCTCCGGTTCCTGCCGATAGATCAGGGTGTCCGCTGTAACATACAGCGGACACCCACTGCTGATGACGCCGGCTCAGCTCCTGAGCCGGAAGCTGAGCCGGCGCCATCTTGCCGATGGTACCGGAAGCCTCCTGGGCCCCGCCGACGATGGGGCATAGGAGGATTCCGTTACTGGCGGACCGGGAAGTAAGTATTAGCCCTCCGATCGCCTTTGCAGCCACCGGCAACCCACCGATCACGTTCGGGTGCTGGTGGCTATAAACTCCTCACATGCTGCGATCTCTATTGAATGCAGCATGTGAGGGGTTAATCGGTCGGATCGGAGGCTAGCTCCGGTCCTGGCCGATACCTCAGGGTGCCAGCTGTAACATACAGCTGTCACCCAGCGGTGATGTCGCTGGCTCAGCTCCTGAGCCAGCTCCATCTGTTTCACGTACAGTTACGTGGAGATGCGGGAAAAGGCCATCTCCCATCACGTAACTGTACGTGAAATGGCGGGAAGGGGTTAAGGACATTGAACCTATGCTTATTAATTCTGCTTCGCAAACACTGGATTGTCCTCCCAATGTATTTCAGTCGGCATGAACATTCCAATAGATATATGACATACATACTCCCGCAATTAAGGAAGGATTTAATTGGAAACATTTCAGTAGTGACGTTTGAACAAAAGACATCCTTTCTGTGTGAAATGTTATTGCAACATAAGCAACGCACTTGGCCGCATTTAAAAGAACCATTCAAAAACTGGAAGAATTTTTGGAATAGAAGGCTTGGCGTTATGAATTCTGCTAGGACATTACATTCTTTGAGGAAGTTCTGATCAGAAGAGCAGTTCTTCCTCACTCTCCTGAACTGTCCGAAGGGGACATTCTTAATCCACGGCGGGTAATGGACACTTCTAAAATCAATGTAATTGATGGAATTGTCACGAATGAATTTACTATCAGGTGACACATTACCTTGTTGCCCATTGTCTCCTCACTTTAATGATTCAATTGATTCCCATAAGCAAGGTAGTGCAACATCATTAATGAAACTATCTATACACAGCACTCCTAACTCGATTGAACAGCCTAGCTTTAATTTTTCGGTACATAATGTGGAGTCACCTATGAGCTCTGATCATTCCAGTTATGTAAACCAACAGAAAGCACAAATTCCCACCTCGACCGAACCTCCCTCGGATCACCCCTCTATATCTATGGACAACACCATCTCCACATTGTCTTTTTTAGGTCTTCCGTCACAATTAACCATGCCCCCGATTACTCCAACACTAAAAAGCAAAGATTTTTTGATAACATACATCACGAGTCCGAAGGTTCAAACGATAACCAATTTTTATCGAAAAATTTTGACAAAAAGAAAATTAGAAACAGACAGAGATATAGAGGAAAGAGAGGTGGTAGGAACCGAGAATATACTGTTACTCCAAGTGCAACCAAAAAAACAAAGGAACGAACAGTGAAACTTTTTAATCTATCCTCTTATATTCTAAATAGCCATGAAATAAGTTTGCTGGGCAAAGGGCTTTCCTTTTGTCCCGTAGCTCCCCCTGATACATTTGAACTTTTTATGGATTTAAACAGGTTTGTCCGTAAGTTAACATTATCTAGACACTTCTCTATGTCAGAGCACTCCACAGCACCCTTATCAAAAATTTACCTCCCTAACAGTGAGTCAATTCACACGGCAGTGAGTGTGGATGTCCATCCAAAATCCAATTTTTATCCTTTACATCACCAAGGTTCCTTTTTGGAAACCTTTTCTTCTTTGGTTGGAAACCAATTTCGAGCACTAGACAAACCATACTCTATGCCTGATAATTTGTCTATTAATGAAAGAAAAGCGATTAAAACGTTACGCAGTAATGAGGAGATTGTTATCCGTTCTGCGGACAAAGGGGGGGGCATTGTCATTCAAGACAAATGTGACTATCTTAATGAAACTTTTAGAATTTTATCAGACAGCTCATTTTATTCAAAATTATCGGTTAACCCACTTCCTACCTTCACCTGTGAGTATAGAAATCTAATTGACACAACTTTTTCTGATGGGCTTCTGACCAAAAAAGAAAGGAATTTTCTCAATGTACCATGTCCCTGTATGCCATTTATATACCATCTGCCTAAAATCCACAAGTCCTCGACCCACCCACCTGGCCGTCCCATCATCTCTGGCATCGGGTCCCTTACTAGTAACCTGTCCCACTACATAGATCTACACCTTCAACCTTCAATTACCATCTTATTTGAGGGATTCGACTCAGCTCATCAAAAACTTGCAGGATTTAGAGATTGACGCCCAATCGTCTATGGTGTGCTTCCTAACAGCGGATGTCACAGCACTTTATAGTAATATTCCCCATGACAGAGGCCTTGAAGTGGTAGAGTCTGTTTTAGCTTCAAATCTTAACATACCGACGGCACAAACCCATTTTTTAACCAACTGCGTGGAATACATTCTTAAGCATAATGTTTTTAGCTGTGGTTTAGTTTTTGTTTTTAACTTTTATAATCAGATAAGGGACTGTGCGATGGGCTCACGGTTTGCCCCGACATATGCCAATTTGTATATGGGCGAATTTGAGGACAAACATATTCTTAATAATCACAGTTCTAAAGATAAAATTTTATTATATAAACGTTTTATTGATGACCTGTTTATAGTGTGGAAAGGAGAGGAAGAAGAGGCTGCTGCTTTTATGGATACGCTTAATTTAAACGATTTTGGTATAACCTTTACCCACACCTTCTCTACCAACTGCATTGAATTATTGGATTTAACTATTAGCTATGACAAAATCAATAATAAATGTAATACTAGAACACACTTCAAAACCGTGAATGTCAATAGTTACATTGATTTTAGAAGTGCCCATTACCCGCCGTGGATTAAGAATGTCCCCTTCGGACAGTTCAGGAGAGTGAGGAAGAATTGCTCTTCTGATCAGAACTTCCTCAAAGAATGTAATGTCCTAGCAGAATTCAGAACTCCAAGCCTTCTATTCCAAAAATTCTTCCAATTTTAAATGGTTATTTTAAATGCGGCCAAGTGTGTTGCTTATGTTGCAATAACATTTCACACAGAAAGGATGTCTGTTGTTCAAACGTCACTACTAAAATGTTTCCAATTAAATCCTTTCTAAGGCTGGGTTCACACGACCATGTTATGTCCGTAATGTACGGAACGTATTTTGGCCGGAAGATGCGGACGAACACAGTGCAGGGAGCCGGGCTCCTAGAATCATAGTGATGTACGACGCTAGGAGTCCCTGCTTCTGCGTGGAACTACTGTCCCGTACTGTAATCATGATTACAGTACGGGACAGTTGTCCTGCAGCGAGGCAGGGACTCCTAGCGTCGTACATCACTATGATGCTAGGAGCCCGGCTCCCTGCACTGTGTTCGGTCCGGGTCTTCCGGCCGAAATACGTTCCGTACATTACGGATGTAATATGGTCGTGTGAACCCAGCCTTAATTGCGGGAGTATGTATGTCATATATCTATTGTAATGTTCATGCCGACTGCAATACATTGGGAGGACAATCCAATGTTTTTCGAAGCAGAATTAATAAGCATAGGTTCAATGTCCTTAAAGGATTCCTAAAACATAGTGTTTCGAGACACTGTGCCTCATCTCATAACTGTCAATTTGACAAAATTATTATTACTCCCATTGAACAAATATCCTGTGATATCCCTAATCGGTTCCTAAAACTTAAGCAGAGAGAACATTTTTGGATTTTCAAACTTATGACCTTTCATCCAAACGGCCTGAATGACATCTCTGAAACATTCCTTGACTAATGATTAATATTTACACCTTTTGTAACTATATACAGTATATATATTTTTAATATATTTTCACATATTTTCTTAAATACGTTAAATTCAATGTTTTGCTGAATGACTCAATTTTATATTGAATATTTGAGTTTACTTAACTTGTCCTGATTACTCTTTTAATTCCTCCATCTCCTCTCCGTGTTTACTGTCTGCTCTCTGGGTTCAGTGTGGTTGCCATGACTCCGGGGACGCTTTGTTGGCTCCTGCGCATACATACGAGTTTTAGTTATAAATGTTATCTTTATTCTTTGTATATGTAAGTTTGTTTTTTAATTCTATCCTAAGTGCGCTTTACGATTTTGTTAGCATCCAATTGGATGTTCAAAACCTTATATGCGCTTCACTATCATGTTAACATCCAAATGGATGTTTGAGATCTTATTTGCGCTTCACGATCTTGTTAAACATCCTAATGGATGTTTAAGACCTTAACATCCAAACGGATGTTTTTAACCTTATTTGCGCTTCATCTTCTGGCTAACATACAAATGGATGTTTTAAACGCTATGTGTCCTCCTTTTCTAATGTTTTATGGTTTTTGCTTGTTTTCTTTTCAAGAACACTGTTATATATTTCCATGTATAGACTTTTTTACTCTTTTGACTGATAATTACATTTTAAACTCCTATCTTTGACCTGTGATTACATCACCGGGGCACTTTGACCCTGAACACATTGGCGTTTTTTTTGTCACCGCATGGTGTATTTAAACAGTGATGTCTGTACTGTTATTTTATATGGCCTGATGAAGATGCCGGTGCAGCATTGAAACGCGTAGCCTGGATTGCAATAAAACATTATTATCATTGATCATCATTTGTTCCTTCATTGAGTAGCAGCGCCGGCTTTGGTCCCGTTTTTCCATTAACATTTATTGTCTCTATTGCAGTGGCCAATTGGCCTCACCGGTTGGGATCTCGGCAAACAGCAATTTCAACGCGAATATTCTACTGTCCTGTGGTGAGCATTCACTTGTATTACTGACTGCTATTCCTGGGCTTACTTACACTATGTGGCGCCGTGCTCTTTTTCTTTATTTCTATTCCATTTTTAGGTTGTGTCCAGTACAACATACATAAAAGTCCCACATTCTCACTCACTCTAACTACATCCTTTTTCTGATTAAATGTCCCTGTGGTTTGGAATATTATTAGTTAAAGCGGATTGGAGGTGCTTATTTAGACAGTAATAAAAATCGCTGTGAATTATGGCAGCGTAGTATTAATCAGACATTTAGTGTCTGCAAGTTACCGTTCTGCCAGTTTACATTGATACTTTAAACAATTGTGTGGTGTGTTCTTGTTATTGAAAAAAAGTTATATTTTAATAAAACATTGCTACACAAAGGGTAAAAGGGAAATTGGGCTTTTTTTTGCCTATAGAAATTAGATAATATAAGGATTCATAAACTTGATACTCTTCACCTCAGTTGCCTCAACCGTGATTACAACCCTATTTACTGATTTTACTAACTTTATATCATCTATGTGGGTACATATTTACATCTAAAATAATTGGGTTGCACATGTTTACGGGAGGCGGGTGGTTCGCTTTTAGGGCTAGTTCACATGGCAGATTTTACGTGGCAGGTTCCGCCGCAAACTCCACCGCAGAACTATTCCTGTCGACGGCAGGAAGATTCTTCCCTCCCAATGACATCAATGAGAGGTTCGGGCGGAATACGCCCGAAGATTGAGCAGGATGCTTATTTTTCCCGCTAGCTGAAATAATCAGCTAGCGGGAAACAGAAGCGTCCGAATCCCATTGAAATTTGTGGGAGGCAGAATTTTACGGAGGAATCTGTGGCGAATTCCTCCTGCAAAATTCTTTCGTGTGAACATACCCTTACACTTAAATAATCATAAAATTGGATAAAGAAGCTTCCCATTCCATGTTTTCTATGCATGGCTTTTCTCTATATATATTGGGCTAGGCATTGTCTTTCATGTTGTAATACATTATATTATATACTACTGCTTTACTAATATTACTGTTTAACACTTTTTTCATATTACCAATGGTATGTGGCTAACATATAGTATAAATAACCTGTTTGACGTCTTAATAAGCAGCCCAGTACACAATGGGTTTATTACCCTAGCCCCTGTTATGCCGTTTGGCAAGGAGGCTAGCCTCCTGTACATGCTGAGGAGGATGCCTGCCCCATCTCCCCCACTAGATGTTCTCTGTATTTAGACTGTTGATGTTCTAGCTACCGTTCCTCATATTGATGTCTCCGGACATACGCCGATGTGGTCACGTAACATTACTATATCTAACCCCACATGGCACCATGCTCAGCCACGCTACCGCTAGCTATGTTGTTCCACTCAAACAACATATATCCTATGTTCCTCTTATGTACGCTGTCTTAACCTGTTGCTGCTGCATTTCTAACCAGATTTTTCTAACGATACAACATGCAAAAGCAGAACTGATGCTTGGTGTCGAAATAAACGCAAAAAAACACAAGTTAAAAAAACTTGCTGTTAACTGAGGATAGTGTTTTTTTTCACCTCCCTAGATTATGTTCCTGCAAACAGCACGTTTCAGAAGGGGGGAGCCAGTCAGCAGAGCCTGAAGAGAAGAGCATGTCAGCGCAGACTGCAGTACAGAGAGAAATGCCCTGACAAGAGCTTTGGCTCTGTGTATGCATGGGGGGCCCACTCTACAGTTTGCTATGGGTCCCAGCCTTCTGTAGTTTCGCGCCTGACAACATGATAATGCTATGTATTCTGCAGATGATTTGCACCTAAATGGAAGGGGGTCCGCTGTGCTGGGGGAGAGAATTCTAGCTGGGGTGGCGGAGTGTTTAAACTAGGGCTGAGGAGGGAGGCCAATGTAGAAAATAAAGGGGTAGTTAGGTTAGAGAGGGGTCAGACTATATTGGTGGGGGGGGGGAGAAACAGACGGTGGGGAGAGAACTAGGCAACAAGATAAGGAGATCCTTTCGTTACAAAACAGCAGTGAAAATAAAAAAGCCCAAATGTCAAATAATCACATTTCTGATACTGAAAGTGAAACATTTAAAGGCAAGTTAAAGTGTATGTTCACAAATGCCAGAAGTCTAGCAAGCAAAATTGGGGAGCTGGAGGCCTTGATACTGGAAGAAAATATATATATAGTTGGTGTTGCTGAAACATGGCTGGACTCTTCACATGATTGGGCTGTAAATCTACAGGGTTTTACACTGTTTCGGAAAGACAGGGTGAATAGGAAAGGTGGTGGTGTATGTCTGTATGTGAGAAGCGATATGAAGGCGAGTGTGAATGAGACATTAGAGGGTGAAGATTGTGAGGAGGTTGAAACCTTGTGGGTGGAATTACAAAGGGAGGTAAACACTGAAAAAATAACTTTTGGTGTAATCTATAGACCCCCCAATATAACTGAAGAAGGTCAAATATATAAACAGATGGAGCGGGCTGCACAGGCGGGTACTGTTGTGATAATGGGAGATTTTAATTACCGGGATATTAATTGGTGTCATGGATCGGCTTCAACTGCAAAGGGGAGACATTTCCTCAACCTGTTGCAGGAAAATTTTATGGGCCAGTTTGTGGAAGACCCGACTAGAGGTGAAGCTCTGTTGGATCTGGTCATTTCTAATAATGCAGAGCTTGTTGGGAATGTCAATGTTCGTGAAAACCTCGGTAACAGTGATCATAATATAGTTATATTTTACCTATACTGTAAAAAACAAACACAGGCTGGGAGGGCAAAAACACTTAATTTTAAGAAGGCCAATTTCCCCAGGATGAGGTCTGCAATTCAGGATATAGACTGGAAAGAACGAATATTAAATAATGGGACAAATGATAAATGGGAGATTTTCAAATCTACTTTGGGTAATTATAGTGCAAAATTTATAAACGACTAAAATTAAACCCCACATGGCTTACACCTTCTGTAAAAAGGGCAATACGTGACAAAAAAAAGGGCATTTAAAAAATACAAATCTGAGGGTACAGCTGTAGCCTTTGTAAAATATAAAGAGCTTAATAAAATCTGTAAAAAGATAATAAAATCAGCAAAAATACAAAATGAAAGGCAGGTGGCCAAGGATAGTAAAACAAATCCTAAAAAATTCTTCAAGCATATAAATGCAAAAAAGCCAAGGTCTGAACATGTAGGACCCTTAGATAGTGATAATGGGGAGTTGGTCACAGGGGATCAATAGAAGGCAGAGTTACTAAATGGGTTCTTCCACTCTGTATATACAACAGAAGAAAGAGCAGCTGATGTAGCCGGTGCCAGTGCTGTTAATATATCAGTTAATATACTGAATTGGATGAATGTAGATATGGTGCAAGCTAAATTAAATAAAATAAACGTACACAAGGCCCCGGGACCAGATGGGCTACACCCTAGAGTTCTTAAGGAGCTTAGTTCAGTTATTTCTGTCCCCCACTTCATAATATTTAGAGAGTCTCTCATGACTGGTATAGTGCCAAGGGACTGGCGCAGGGCAAATGTGGTGCCTATTTTCAAAAAGGGCTCTAGGTCTTCGCCGGGTAATTATAGACCAGTAAGCTTAACATCAATTGTCGGGAAAATGTTTGAGGGGCTATTGAGGGACTATATACAGAATTATGTGGCAATAAATAGTATTATAAGTGACAGCCAGCACGGTTTTACTAAGGACAGAAGCTGTCAAACCAACCTGATTTGTTTTTATGAAGAGGTAAGCAGAAGCATAGACAGAGGGGCCGCTGTGGATATAGTGTTTTGGGACTTTGCAAAGGCATTTGACACTGTCCCCCATAGACGTCTAATGGGTAAATTAAGGACTATAGGTTTAGAAAGTATAGTTTGTAATTGGATTGAGAATTGGCTCAAGGACTGTATCCAGAGAGTTGTGGTCAATGATTCCTACTCTGAATGGTCCCCGGTTATAAGTGGTGTACCCCAGGGTTCAGTGCTGGGACCACTATTATTCAACTTATTTATTAATGATATAGAGGATGGGATTAATAGCACTATTTCTATTTTTGCAGATGACACCAAGCTATGCAATATAGTTCAGACTATGGAAGATGTTTGTGAATTGCAGGCAGATTTAAACAAACTAAGTGTTTGGGCGTCCACTTGGCAAATTAAGTTTAATGTAGATAAATGTAAAGTTATGCACCTGGGTACGAACAACCTGCATGCATCATATGTCCTAGGGGGAGCTACACTGGGGGAGTCACTTGTTGAAAAGGATCTGGGTGTACTTGTAAATCATAAACTAAATAACAGCATGCAGTGTCAATCAGCTGCTTCAAAGGCCAGCAAAATATTGTCGTGTATCAAAAGAGGCATGGACTCGCGGGACAGGGATGTAATATTACCACTTTACAAAGCATTAGTGAGGCCTTATCTAGAATATGCAGTCCAGTTCTGGGCTCCAGTTCATAGAAAAGATGCCCTTGTTTTTGAAAAAATACAAAGAAGAGCAACGAAGCTAATAAGGGGCATGGAGAATTTAAGTTATGAGGAAAGATTAAAAGAACTAAACCTATTTAGCCTTGAGAAAAGACGACTAAGGGGGGGACATGATTAATTTATATAAATATATGAATGGCACATACAAAAAATATGGTGAAATCCTGTTCCATGTAAAACCCCCTCAAAAAACAAGGGGGCACTCCCTCCGTCTGGAAAAAGAAAGGTTCAACCTGCAGAGGCGACAAGCCTTCTTTACTGTGAGAACGGTGAATTTATGGAATAGCCTACCGCAGGAGCTGGTCACAGCATGGACAGTAGATGGCTTCAAAAAAGGCTTAGATAATTTCCTAGAACAAAAAAATATTAACTCCTATGTGTAGAAATTTTTTACTTCCGCTTTCCCATGCCTTGGTTGAACTTGATGGACATGTGTCTTTTTTCAACCGTACAAACTATGTAACTATAACTATGTAATATGCAGGGGCATAGCTAGGGGGGCAGGCGGGGCATGTGCTTCGGGCGCAACTGGGAGAGACATTGAGGAGGGCGCCATGCCGGGCGCAGGTACAATTCACTACTCCTAGTGGAGTGGAATCCTCCCTGACGTCACTGTTCATATATGGACAGAGACGTCAGGGGCTCCTCCTCCAGAAGAGGAATCATACCTCCCATCTGCCCCGGGTGGCCGAGGGTATGTTCCGCAGTCAACTGTATTTGCGTCCTCAGGACGCAGATATAGTTGAACTTAAAACTGAAGCAAGGAACAGTAAGCTCCCTGCTTCAGCATTAGTTCAGAGTGGAGGTCTCCCCACTCCCTACTTAGAGCGCTGTGCCCGGGGAAGCTCTTGATGTCACTGTCCATATATGGGCAGTGACGTCAGTGGCTCCTCTGAAGCGGAATTCCAGTTGCCGAAGCTATGGCATGGGATTGCGCTCCAGGAGTAGCCCCTGACGTTGCTGTCCATATGTTGACAGTGACGCAACTGTTCATATATGAACAGTAACATCTAGGAGCGGAATCCCCGGCCTATGCTCTGGTTGGGGATTCCGCTCCTAGAGGGAGTCCCAATGGCGCTATCTACAGGGGGAGGAGGTAGCGCACCCTACAGGGACGGTGGTGCTATCATCAAGGGGGTGTGGCACTATCTACATGGGCACTGTGGCACTATACAGTGGCGCTATCTACAGGGGACATTGGCGCTATCTACATGGGTACTGTGGGCACTATCAACATGGGCACTTTGGCACTATCTATGTGGGTACTGGAACTAGGGGCATCTAAGGGGCTTTATATTTCGATTGTGAGCCCCAAAGGGGACAGTAAAAGAGGACCTCTGTACAGCGCTACGTAATATGTTGGCGCTATATAAGTAACTGAAATAAATAAATTATACTGAATGGGGTAGCTATAGAGGCATTCCACTGTACGGGGGCAGCTTTGGGGGCATTAAGCTGTATGGGGGCAACTATAGGGCATTATACTGTATGGGGCAGCTATGGGGGCATTATACTGTATGAGGAAGCTATAGGGGCATTATGCTGTATGGGGGCAGCTATAGGGGTATTATACTGCATGGGGGCATCTGTGTGGGCATTATACTGTATGGGGGCATCTGTATGGGCACTATACTGTATGGTGGCAGCTATAGGGTCATTATACTGTGTGAGGGCACCTAGGGGGCAATATACTGTGGTGCTGTGCGTGCCACATTGGTTGTCCCTCTTTGTGATACTTGAAAGTTGGGTGGTATGGAGGAATCCCCGGCCAAAGGGTTGCCGGCGCTCTTCCTGGGGATTCCGCTCCTGGAGAAGCCCCTGACGTCATTATCCATATATGAACAGTGACATCAGAGGCTCCTCTAGCGATACCCAATGGTGCCATGTACTGGGAGAAGGGGGTCTAGAGCTATCTACAGGAGGGTTTGTGTGGCACTATTTAAAGGGGCTATGTGGCCCTATTTACAGATGACTGTGTGGCACTATCTACAAGGGAAGTGTGCGTGGCACTATCTACAAGTGGGCTGTGTAGCACTATCTACAAGGGAGGGTGTGGAACTATCTACAAGGGGATGTGGAACTATCTACAAGGGGGTGTGTGGGCATTATACTGTATGGGGGCATCTGTGTGGGCTCTATACTGTATGGTGGCAGCTATGGGGTCATTATACTGTATGGTGGCAGCTAGAGGGCATTATACTGTGTGAGGGCAGCTAGGGGGCAATATACTGTGGTGCTATGCGTGCCACATTGGTTGTCCCTCCTTGTGATACTTGAAAGGTGGGTCGTATGGAGGAATCCCCGGCCAAAGCATTGCCGGTGCTCTTCCTGGGGATTCCGCTCCTGGAGAAGCCCCTGACGTCACTATCCATATGTGAACAGTGACATCAGAGGCTCCTCTAGCGATACCCAATGGCGCCATGTATTGGGAGAAGGGCGTCTAGAGCTATCTACAGGAGGGTGTGTGTGGGCCTATTTACAGATGGCTGTGTGGCACTATCTACAAGGGGAGTGTACATGGCACTATCTACAAGTGGGCTGTGTGGCACTATCTACAAGAGGGATGTGGCTCTATCTACAAGGGGGTGTGTGTGGCACTATCTACAATTGTGTGTGTGGCACTATCTACAAGGGGCTGTGCGGCACTATCTACAAGGGAGGGTTTGACACTATCTACAAGGGAGGGTGACTATAGAGGGCACAGTGGCACTATCTACAGGGGGGCTGTGCGGTACTATCCACAGGGGGGCTGTGTGGCACTATCTACAGGGAGTCTGTGCGGTACTAACTACAGGGGGCTGTGTGGCACTATCTACAGGGGGCTGTGTGGCACTATCTACAAGAGGTGGTGTGTGACACTAACTACAGGGGGGTGAGGCACTATCTATATGGGCTGGGGGGATACAATTTTCAAGAGGAGGTTGTTCATTATGTCACCATATAGTCTCATTAGCCTCAGTTATACAGTCTGTTTTAGTCCGGCACTGACCTCTTTATTTATTTTCTTTTAATTTATTGTTATGTTAACTCCCTTAAAGAACTATATTGCTTGTAAAAAAAAATCTGGAAAAAAAAATTACATCTCATTGATTGGTAGAGAAAGCAAACCTGGCGAGGGGGAAGGAGATGTCAGGAAAGAGGTTGGGGGGGCAAACTGAATCTTTGCCCCGGGTGCTGGAGAACCTAGCTACGCTTCTGATGATACGGTACCCTACTGGCATCCCTAACCTTCCCCCCCTTTCTCATTGGTTACTTGTCCTGTTTGGCACATTATTGATTGGTTGGATTTTAGTATTGTCACGAAGCGGGTTAGTGGACCCACTGGGCCGTACCGCCGTAGTGGGGAGGCAGCTGGCCAAACAACAGGACACCCCAGAAATACAATGTCCCGCACAAGGGTACCTGAATAGTCCAGATGGTGGCCTCAGCTCTGGCACACATGGAGATGTGTGCAGCAAATAGCGCCAAACATGGCAGATGACAAAGGAGCCGCAAGTTGCGCCAGACGTGGTGGATTCCTCCGGACGTGACAGAAGACACAGGGCGTGGCACATACCACCGGACGTGGCAGATGACACAGAACGTGGCGGATTCCTCCGGACGTGGCAGATGACACAGGACGTGGCGGATTCCTCCAGACGTGGCAGATGACACCGGACGTGGCACGACTAGATACTGAGGCACAGCACGGGAAACAGGAACGGGGAACAAGGCACGGGTAACAACTTGAACGGGAAACACTAAGGGACCATTTGCAAGACAGACTGGGTGTAAAGGATCTGCCAGGCACTGCGGGGTTAACTCCCAGAACTAATCAGTCAGCACCTGAGAATACATCCCTGAGACTGACTCCTGCTTCCACCATTCAGGCTGGCAGGCTTAGGAGTGGGAGAGCCTATCGTAACCTGGCCAGACTCAGCTAGCTCCCGCCCTCGGTCTATTTAAGCCTGCACTTCCTGTCCCTCGGTGCTTGTTATTGCTTTTGTTTCCTTCCTTGTGGTTCCTGGCCCAGCTACAGCTCCTGCTATTTTTGATCCTGCTCCATACCGACCCTGGCTTACCGACTACTCTTCTGCTTTTCGTTTTGTACCTCGCACACTCCTGGCTTGACTCGGCTCGTTCACCACTCTGGTTGCTCACGGTGTTGCCGTGGGCAACGGCCCCTTTTCCTTGCTCGTGTTCCTTGTATGTTTGCCGTGTTTGTCGTGCACTTACAGAGCGCAGGGACCGCCGCCCAGTTGTACCCCGTCGCCTAGGGCGGGTCGTTGCAAGTAGGCAGGGACAGAGTGGCGGGTAGATTAGGGCTCACTTGTCCGTCTCCCTACCCCCTGCCGTTACATAATAACAAGCCCATACCTAGTCTACCCCTGGTCCCTGACACCACTATGGATCCCCGTGAGACCCTGGCTCAGCAAATGCAGGGTCTCTCCCTACAGGTCCAGGCCCTGGCTCAGAGGGTCAACCAGCCTGATGCTACCCTGGTAGTTCCCCGCACCGCACCTCTTGAACCCCACCTCAAGTTGCCCGACCGGTTCTCAGGGGACCGGAGGACTTTTCTCTCCTTTCGGGAGAGTTGTAGGCTTTACTTTCGTTTAAAGCCTCATTCCTCAGGTTCTGAGAGCCAGCGGGTGGGTATAATTATGTCCCGGCTCCAGGAAGGGCCCCAAGAGTGGGCCTTCTCCTTGGCTCCTGACGCCCCTGAACTTTCCTCCGTTGATTGTTTCTTTTCTGCTCTCGGACTTATTTATGACGAGACTGACAGGACTGCCTTTGCCGAGAGTCAGCTGGTGACCTTAAGTCAGGGTAAGAGACCTGTTGAGGAGTATTGCTCTGACTTTCGGAAGTGGTGCGTAGCTTCTCGGTGGAATGACCCTGCCTTAAGGTGCCAGTTTAGGTTGGGTCTGTCGAATGCCCTGAAAGACCTGCTAGTTAGCTATCCCTCTTCTGACTCCCTAGACCAGGTTATGGCTTTAGCGATACGACTTGACCGACGTCTCAGGGAACGACAACGTGAACGTTTATGTGTTTTCTCCTCCGACTCCCCCATGATGCCTCCCGAAGCTCCGTTGCTTCGTTCCTCCCCGAAAGATTCAGAGATACCTATGCAACTCGGGGCCTCCGTGTCCCCCCAACAACGTAGAGAATTCCGCAGGAAGAATGGTCTCTGCTTCTACTGTGGGGACGACAAGCATCAAGTGAACAACTGTCCTAAGCGTAAGGTTGCAGCCAGAGAACTTCCGCGTCTAAGTGATCATCGGGGAGGTCACTTGGGCGCACAGGTATTTCCCATAAATATGAAACGTACTAAGATCTTGCTTCCCTTTCAGGTCTCTTTTGGTGGTAGGTCTGCTACCGGCAGTGCTTTCGTGGATTCAGGGTCCTCTACTAATATCATGTCTGTAGAATTTGCTATGTCCCTTGCTATGCCTCTTATTGATTTGCCTAAACCTGTCCCGGTAGTGGGTATCGACGCCACTCCTCTTGCTAATGGTTATTTTACACAGCATACCCCTGTTTTTGAACTCCTTGTTGGCTCCATGCATTTGGAGCAATGCTCTGTACTGTTGATGCAGGGATTATCGTACGATTTGGTGCTAGGTCTTCCCTGGTTGCAGTTGCATAATCCTACGTTTGACTGGAATACTGGGGAGCTAACCAAATGGGGTAATGAATGTTGTACGTCATGTTTTTCTGTTAATTCTATTTCTCCCCCTAAGGAGGCGAATACACTACCCGAGTTTGTTCAGGACTTCGCTGATGTTTTCTCTAGGGAGGCCTCCGAAGTGTTACCTCCTCATAGAGAATACGATTGCGCTATCGAATTGGTACCAGGAGCTAAGCTTCCTAAGGGTAGGATATTTAATCTTTCTTGTCCCGAACGTGAAGCTATGAGAGTGTATATCCAGGAATCCCTGGCCAAGGGTTACATTCGTCCCTCTTCTTCTCCGGTAGGTGCTGGCTTCTTCTTCGTGGGGAAGAAGGATGGTGGTCTTAGGCCATGCATTGACTACCGTAGCCTGAATAAGGTCACGGTAAGGAACCAGTATCCCCTTCCTTTGATTCCTGATCTCTTTAATCAGGTTCAGGGGGCCCAATGGTTTTCTAAATTGGATCTACGGGGGGCGTATAACCTTATTCGCATCAAAGAGGGGGATGAGTGGAAGACTGCGTTTAACACGCCCGAAGGCCATTTCGAATACCTTGTCATGCCCTTTGGGTTGTGTAATGCCCCTGCGGTCTTCCAGAATTTCATAAATGAGATTTTGAGAAATTACCTGGGGATTTTTCTGGTAGTGTACCTTGATGACATACTGGTGTTTTCCAAGGACTGGTCCTCCCACGTGGAGCATGTCAGGAAGGTGCTCCAGGTCCTTCGGGAAAATAAACTGTTTGCCAAAACCGAAAAATGTGTGTTTGGGGTACAGGAGATTCCATTTTTGGGTCAAATCCTCACTCCTCATGAATTCCGCATGGACCCCGCCAAGGTTCAGGCTGTGGCGGAATGGGTCCAACCTGCCTCCCTGAAGGCGTTACAGTGTTTTTTGGGGTTTGCTAATTATTACAGGAGATTTATTGCTAACTTCTCGGTCATCGCTAAGCCCCTTACGGACCTCACTCGCAAAGGTGCTGATCTCCTCCACTGGCCTCCTGAGGCTGTCCAGGCTTTTGAGGTCCTTAAGAAGTGCTTTGTCTCGGCCCCGGTGCTGGTTCAGCCCAACCAAATGGAGCCATTTATCGTGGAAGTTGACGCATCTGAGGTGGGAGTGGGGGCTGTCTTGTCCCAGGGTACCAGGTCCCTCACCCATCTCCGCCCCTGTGCCTACTTCTCCAGGAAGTTTTCGCCAACTGAAAGTAACTATGATATTGGCAACCGCGAACTCTTAGCCATTAAATGGGCATTTGAAGAGTGGCGCCACTTCCTGGAGGGGGCTAGGCACCAGGTAACGGTCCTTACCGACCACAAGAATCTGGTGTTCCTAGAATCTGCCCGGAGGCTAAACCCGAGACAAGCTCGATGGGCGTTATTTTTTACCAGATTCAATTTTTTGGTTACCTATAGGGCTGGGTCTAAAAATATTAAGGCTGATGCACTGTCGCGTAGCTTCATGGCCAGCCCTCCTTCGGAGGAAGATCCTGCTTGTATTTTGCCTCCAGGTATAATCATTTCCTCGATCGATTCTGATTTAGTCTCTGAAATTGCTGCTGATCAAGGTGCAGCTCCCAGGAACCTTCCTGAGAACAAGCTGTTTGTTCCCCTGCAATTCCGGCTAAGGGTACTTAGGGAAAATCATGACTCCGCACTATCTGGCCATCCAGGCATCCTGGGTACCAAACACCTCATTACCAGAAATTATTGGTGGCCTGGGTTGCCTAAAGACGTTAAGGCCTACGTCGCCGCTTGTGAGGTTTGTGCTAGGTCCAAGACTCCCAGGTCCCGACCAGCGGGCTTACTGCGTTCGCTGCCCATTCCCCAGAGACCTTGGACACACATCTCCATGGATTTTATCACCGATTTGCCTCCATCCCAAGGCAAGTCGGTGGTGTGGGTGGTGGTGGACCGCTTCAGTAAGATGTGCCACTTTGTGCCCCTCAAGAAACTACCCAACGCCAAAACGTTGGCTACCTTGTTTGTCAAACACATCCTGCGTCTCCATGGGGTCCCTGTCAATATTGTTTCGGACAGAGGGGTACAATTTGTTTCATTGTTTTGGAGAGCCTTCTGTATGAAGTTGGGGATTGATCTGTCCTTCTCCTCTGCCTTCCATCCTGAAACCAATGGCCAAACGGAGAGGACTAATCAGTCTCTAGAACAATACTTAAGGTGTTTTGTCTCTGACTGTCAATTTGATTGGGTCTCTTTCATTCCCCTCGCCGAATTTTCCCTTAATAACCGGGTCAGTAACTCGTCTGGGGTCTCTCCTTTTTTTTGTAATTTTGGGTTTAATCCACGGTTCTCCTCCGTTTCACCTGGTAGTTCCAACAATCCTGAGGTAGAGGTCGTTCATCGGGAACTGTGCACAGTCTGGGCCCAGGTTCAGAAAAACCTAGAGGTGTCCCAGAGCGTACAAAAAACTCAGGCTGATAAAAAACGTTCTGCTAACCCCCTGTTTATGGTCGGGGATCTGGTGTGGTTGTCGTCTAGGAACTTGCGTCTCAAGGTTCCGTCCAAGAAGTTTGCTCCCCGGTTTATTGGGCCGTATAAGGTCATTGAGGTCCTCAATCCTGTCTCCTTCCGGCTGGAGTTACCCCCGTCTTTTCGGATACACGACGTGTTTCATGCCTCCCTCCTCAAACGCTGCTCCCCGTCCTTGGCTCCCTCGAGGAGACCTCCTGTTCCCATCCTCACCCCGGAGGGGGTGGAATTCGAGGTGGCCAGGATTGTGGACAGCAAGATGGTCCAAGGCTCCCTCCAGTACCTGGTCCATTGGAGAGGATACGGGCCCGAGGAGAGGACTTGGGTACCCGCCCGGGATGTTCACGCTGGGGTATTGGTCAGGAGGTTCCACCTGCGTTTCCCCAGTAAGCCAGGTCCACTTAGAAAGGGTCCGGTGGCCCCTCATAAAAGGGGGGGGTACTGTAAAGGATCTGCCAGGCACTGCGGGGTTAACTCCCAGAACTAATCAGTCAGCACCTGAGAATACATCCCTGAGACTGACTCCTGCTTCCACCATTCAGGCTGGCAGGCTTAGGAGTGGGAGAGCCTATCGTAACCTGGCCAGACTCAGCTAGCTCCCGCCCTCGGTCTATTTAAGCCTGCACTTCCTGTCCCTCGGTGCTTGTTATTGCTTTTGTTTCCTTCCTTGTGGTTCCTGGCCCAGCTACAGCTCCTGCTATTTTTGATCCTGCTCCATACCGACCCTGGCTTACCGACTACTCTTCTGCTTTTCGTTTTGTACCTCGCACACTCCTGGCTTGACTCGGCTCGTTCACCACTCTGGTTGCTCACGGTGTTGCCGTGGGCAACGGCCCCTTTTCCTTGCTCGTGTTCCTTGTATGTTTGCCGTGTTTGTCGTGCACTTACAGAGCGCAGGGACCGCCGCCCAGTTGTACCCCGTCGCCTAGGGCGGGTCGTTGCAAGTAGGCAGGGACAGAGTGGCGGGTAGATTAGGGCTCACTTGTCCGTCTCCCTACCCCCTGCCGTTACACTGGGAAAACTAACAACGCTCAGGCAAGGATTAGAAGGCCAGGGGCCTTCTTATAGACCAGGAAATCGTGGCAGTTGATGATGATGACGACTTCCTATTTGCGCGCGCTGGCCCTTTAAGGCCGGGCGCGAGCATGCGCGCGCACCCTACGGGACACAGCCGAATGGATCGGAAGTGAGCACTGGCGTCGTCTAGGATGGAGATGGGGACCAGCGCTCACAGATCCATGGCTGCGGGCGTCGGAAGGTGAGTAAACCCGACGGCCCGCGGCCATGGACGCTACAAGTATATTTTATTTTTAGCACAGGATGGATTGTTTGTACATAAATCATGTATTAGTGTTTTGTGCACCTGCCCTTATGAATTTCTCTATTTATCTATTAATCGGTACCTTATAAATTTCCTGTGTTACAATCTACCATGTTACTTTGGATAGATTATTTACTTTGGATGGATTATTTTTACATTAACTATGGCATCACCTTTTATGCATTATAAATTGTATGCTGTCTCTTCCATGATGAACCCTGTCCCCTTCCACATGTACTTCTGTGCTATTACTTCATATCTTGTGCTTTACTGCTGAATCCTGGTTCCAGAAATCACATGACGATCAGTCTTGTATTACTTGTTTGGTTACCTTTACTACCTTTCTCTGATACCGTTTTTACATGTATTGAGGGGTTATGCCAGTGTGTTTATGATCTACCATTTGTGTTCTCCCAAAGGGTATCTAAACTTTCAAAAAACTTTTGACATGTCATAGTGACATGTCAAAAGTTTTGATCAGTTGGGGTCCAAGTACTGAGACCCCAACCGATCACTAAAATGAAGCGGCAGAAGACATTGGGTGTGCTCTGAGTTGCTTCGTTTCTGATCGGCTTTTCTCAGAAAGCTAAGCAAGTGGTGTACGGACCTATAGACTTTCTATTAAGTCCGTACAACATTTGTTCGGCTTTTCAAGAAAAGCCGATTAGAAACAAAGAGGCTCCGTGCTCACCCAAGCGCTTCTACAGCTTCGTTTTAGTGTTCGTGGGGATCTTAGTGCTTGGACCCCAACTGATCCCTTTAACATCTGGGGGCCCGAACGCGAGATCTCGTCAAAACCCGCCTGATCCGAAACTAGCGTGGAATTTCCCTTTGGAGAGAGGGAGAGAGACAAAAACTCGATGTGTAAGCAATGGTCTTGCTATTCAAACTTTCCCCCTCTCTCTGTGGGGTAAGTCCCTTGCGGGTCTAGTGGGCTACAGAGAATATCGGTGAATTTGTCTGGGATCCTGTATGTGTTATATGTGTCTGCTTTATGTATACTAAGTGGGATTGAGATATGATGGGAATAGCTGTTTGTCTCTGTAAGTGTCTAAATTGTGCTGTGCAAGGTAATGATGTATACAGGTGAATGTTTCTGTGAATGTATGATATGAAACATATCTGAGTCAGCGAAATGGTCATCTTCAATATGGTGTTAAAAGGGATTATCCCACCACAACTTCTATTACTAAACTCTCCAGAACTGTTAGTAATCCGCACATAAAGGGTTAATAGTGAATCTTGTTGTGCATAGCTGAACTTTATAAAAGGTGGGAGGGAAACAGAGGAGGTAAATGTGATGGCACTACAAGCCCCGTAGTTTCTTGCATGTGCCTCATCCTGATTTGTCCTCCCACAGCTGCCTTATCTTTTCTTGAAGAGATCCTGTTACACAGCTCCTTCAGCTATATCTGTTCTTATCCCCCTTCCCCCTCTACTTCTCAAAGCTGTGGAAAGTCTTTGTCCAGTATTTTCTGTATCTTTAAGTGGGTATAGGCATATGTAGATTTAAAATATTCTGTCTGAATTAGAACAAGGTCATGCACTTGGGCAAGTGTATGTAACACTAAATTGTCAAATGTTTTGTATGGTAAAAATGAATCACATATAGAGATTTAGTGTATTTGTGTGTGTGTGTGTGTGTGTGTGTGTGTATATATATATGCATTATTGGTACCCATTTCTGTTGATATAGCGAGAATAGTAGCTGTAGTGTTGTTACTTCTTGTTACTTGTGGTGTTATTACATCTGTGTTTGAAATATTGATCCCAGAATGTCAGGGAACCATCCTTAAAGTAAAAAAAGTTCCTAGATATAAGGGCCAGGATAGGGGAACTTTTGAAGCAAAATTTGGGTTAAAATTTCCAGGATTAGACCTCAAGAATCAGGGATCGCAACCCTGTGGAGGAGGTCGTGAAAATGGATTCACTAAATAGAAAATCAGGTTTCCGAGGGTCAGGCGAGTATAGGGGAGGATTTGGAGCAAAGAAAATGTGTAGAAAGTGAGAGGGATTTGGATTTTAAAGAGGGAGTACAAACTTGGTTAGAAGTGTCAGAGAAAGTAATGAAAAGTAAAGGGGAAAATGTTGTAGTAGAACCAGATATAAACACACATGGTCAGAAATCAGACGAAAAAACACTGCAGCTAGACATACAGCTAGAAATATCTCTACCACTATAATAGTCACCCCCCCCCCCCAATTGATACTTCAGATACCTGAACCTCCACTTCCCTAGGACAGGGACAGGTTATATCCCCACCCTATCTCTATCTCAGGTATCAATATGGGAAAGACTATAAGGGAAGGATCCTGGTTGTATCCAGATATATACAGGGGGTTGGAGTACCCCATAGATAGACAATCTAATCCTATGAATGCCATCTTTTGTTCTCAATGTGGAAATGCCAAACCACTAGGGGTTAATTAATGTTGGGGGCCTGCTCTCATGGATCCAACTGGAATATCTGGATATGACAAGTAAATTGTCAGATGCTACGGAATTGAGGGACAAATTGATTAGAGGAGTAAACTGGACTGTATTCGGATACCTGTGGAACAAACAATTTTGGTCCTAAGGGCATTAGAAGACCAGAAAATAAGACAGAAAAGGGCAAATAAAACCCAGGCCATCATGATTAATTTAGTCAGACACCCAGAGCAATGCCAGACTGAGACGTAATGTTTCTGATTCATGTTTAAAGCAGGTTTTTTTATGTTTGTAACCTTTGTGTACATGAGTTCCCCTGGTTTACAAAACTGTATGACTGCTTCTTCTTATTCCCTTATTCCTTGCTTTCCTCATGACTTGCCTAAGTAGAGTCGTGCGTTAATGAGCCTTTACTTATCCCTTCTTTTTCCTCCTCCCCCACCTTGAGAAAAAGACACGCGACACAGAGGTTGGTTGTGAAATGGCCACAGCAGCCGTTTATTAATTTCACAAATTTGTAAAATGCAATTTAAAATCCGAAACATTCGGATAACTAATTAGGAATCCAACCAGAGAATTCCTCCTAATAATTCACATGACCCAACATGGGTCATAATCATAAATAACATTTAACGTTAACATTAATCCGAGCAGGGGAAGTCCTTGAAGCCATTTTTAGATATTCCTTTTATAGCTCGAGTTAGCCATCTGCACCACCACCAAGACATTACCTCCAGCCGTAAACCAGCTCGGAAGCACCGCTCACCTCTGCAGATGGCCCCAACCACCAGAAGTCCACCTCAAAGGGATAACACCCTATGAAGCCTTTCACCATGTACCTTTTTTGGGGGACGCATACCCCCGATGCGACCCCCCCACCATTTCGTACTGACCGACCTCAAGGACTCCCCCCGCCAGCTGCTATGACACCTGGACCTACTTAGAAAGAAAATAAAACAACATGTTAGATAATAAAATACAGTAAACGATGATTATAGACAAACTCACATGAACCACAAGGGATAACCAAACAAAAGGGCGGGAGGGTGGGAGCTCTAAATTTCACTTGCTCCTTCTCCCGCTGCTTCCGGCTCACTGCCGAAAACAGCGGGAAACCTAGTAACGTCCCCTAACTCCTCCCTACCTCTCATCTACCTCCCCCTACCTCTCCTATCTAGTTAACCCTTTCCCTCCTATGTCCAGTCATGCCGGCTTCCCCTGAAGCCCTGCGGGCTGCGTCCAGCCTCTTCTTGACTTGCCTAAGTAGAGTCGTGCGTTAATGAGCCTTTACTTATCCCTTCTTTTTCCTCCTCCCCCACCTTGAGAAAAAGACACGCGACACCAAGGTTGGATGTGAAATGGCCACAGCAGCCGTTTATTAATTTCACAAATTTGTAAAATGCAATTTAAAATCCGAAACATTCGGATAACTAATTAGGAATCCAACCAGAGAATTCCTCCTAATAATTCACATGACCCAACATGGGTCATAATCATAAATAACATTTAACGTTAACATTAATCCGAGCAGGGGAAGTCCTTGAAGCCATTTTTAGATATTCCTTTTATACCTCGAGTTAGCCATCTGCACCACCACCAAGACATTACCTCCAGCCGTAAACCAGCTCGGAAGCACCGCTCACCTCTGCAGATGGCCCCAACCACCAGAAGTCCACCTCAAAGGGATAACACCCTATGAAGCCTTCCACCATGTACCTTTTTTGGGGGACGCATACCCCCGATGCGACCCCCCCACCATTTCGCACTGACCGACCTCAAGGACTCCCCCCGCCACAGCGAAACAGGCCTTGACCACCTTAAGCCTGTGAGTTCCGCCACACCACCACCGCCCTTTCAATTCCTTCTGCTATAGCCAGACTCCACAGATCAATCCCAACCTCGGTCAAATGAACCCCATCACTCCTCCAGTAGTTCCCCACTCCTGACTCCAAATCCCTGTGCCGCACACAAACGCCCCCGTTCTTGGCCACAAAACGGGACACTGCCCGATTAACTTTAATACGAGCCTTATTGACCCTCTCCACCGACCTAGCCAGCCGCCAATGCTTCCTAGGAACAATGTCCGACTAAACTATCACTAAACCGGGATAGGAAACCCACAAACACAACATATCGTGTTTAATATCCCGCACCAACTCCCGAAAGGGGCGGACCCCCAAATCATTCCCACCCACGTGCAACACCAAGACTTCTGGAACCCTATCCAGCCGAGAGTATGTCTGGAATTCCGTTAACACCCTGCTCCACGACATACCTCTAAATCCCAGCCAATGCAAAACCGCGTCCTGCCGCGGAATGCGCAACTGGCGACCATCAGGGCGGACATCCGCTCTCAAAGCCCCCCAATGCACGTAAGAGTGGCCCAACAACCATACAAGACAAGGAAGCTGATCTGAAAAGGAAAAGAAAATTAAATACCAGCACATAAACGTTGTTACCAGCAACATGACTCATAACAAATGGGGGCGCACGTAGGACTTAAACCTGTTGGACTCCCAACAGCCAATGCGCCGCACCCCATCGTCGTCCAACCCCCAGCGCCCCGCCTCAGTTGCTGCGCCAATCCTGAAGGAATGAGATGAGTAAGGACCCGCCGAGACGCCGACCGCCGCCAGGCATTTTTTAAACACCGCGCCAAACTGAAATCTAGATAAGAATGACCCATCCTCGTGACAAAGCAACGGCAACTCGGGAGACCCCGCCTGTGGTTTAAAAACACGCATGCAAGCGACCGGACACATCGCTGACCCCGGGAGGGAAAACAAAACTATCCGCTTGCCTTTACCCAGTTGATCAGTTTTTGACCGCCGCAACCATACCTCGAGCCGGTACCCATATAGGCTCACCTCCCCCCATCTCAACCCCCCTGCCCGCTTGGTACTAGGTGACACCAGCTCGCCAATTCTAAGAGCCCCAAAGAACGCTAAGGAAAATGCTAACCGAAACAGCTCCACCTCGGATGAAGAACGACAGACAGATACTAGCGATACGCCCAAAGACATGAGAAGAGAAAACGACACGGGCCTTCTACAATCCACTTCGACCCTACCTCGGCGCAGACCCTTTAAAGCCTGTACCACTAAGAATTCTTTGGATACATCCCGAAAGCCCTGTAACTTAAAACCAAAAGCCAACGCAGAAATAAAACGATTCACCTTTGCCAACGAAAACCCCGCCTCCCAGGCGTCCCCCAACCAGTACAAAAGTGCCACCAACCTGTCTCGATCCGTGCTGACGTTACCCAACACTCTAACCCACTCCTCCCACTGCTTCCAACAGGCAGAATAAGCACTCCACGTTGTGCACGCCAACGACCTTTCCACCAAGTGCCCTACGGGACCGAGACCAGATCCCAGAGATGTTCCGGACAAGCCAAACCAAGGCGGTCCGCTCCCGGTGCCAATTCCCAAAATCGGTCCCACTGCGAGCGAGAAAGAGCATCAGCACATACAATTCTGTACCCCCGGCACATGCACCGCCACCACCCATGCGTTCAAAGACAAGCACACCAAGACTAAATGTCGCAACAACTGAACTACCGGAGGAGAGGATGCAGTAATGTTATTAATGGCCAGCACCACCCCCATGTTGTCGCAGTAAAAACGAACCTTTTTATCCCTGAGCCTGTCCCCCCAAATGGTCGCCGCAACCACGATAGGGAACAGCTCGAGCAGGGCCAGATTCCGCGTGAGTCCACTGGACACCCAGCTAGCCGGCCAGTTTCCTGCACACCAGGGACCACCCCCATAGGCTCCAAACCCACCTGCACCAGCCGCATCCGAAAAATCTGTAAATCACTCGTATCCTGCGCTGGAGCCATCCATAGTGAGCGGCCGTTATACCGGCCCAAAAACTCATCCCAAACTTGCCAATCAGCCCGATGCTCCTCCTTGAGCCGCACAAAGTGATGTGGCGCACGAACCCCCGCCGTCGCCGCAGCCAACCGCCTACTAAAGACCCTTCCCATCGGCATAATCCGGCAAGCAAAATTCAACTTCCCCAGCAACGACTGAAGATCACGCAACGTAATTTTCTTTAACCTACAAACCCGACGTACCTCCTGCCTCAAAGACCCTAGCTTATCCGCCGGAAGACAACACTTCATTGCCACCGAATCAATTTCAATCCCTAAAAAACAAATGGTCGATACCGGGCCCTCCGTTTTTTCAGGCGCCAAAGGGATTCCAAAATCCCTCGCCACCTTCTGCAATGAATGAAGCAAGTTACCGCAAACCGGCGAACCCCCCGGGCCGACGCACAAGAAATCATCCAAGTAATGTATCAACGAGTCGACCCCGGCTACTCCCTTTGTCACCCATTCCACGAAGCTACTAAACGCCTCGAAATACGCGCAAGAAAGGGAACACCCCATCGGAAGACACCTATCCACGTAAAAAGCCCCATTCCAAAAACAACCCAACAACCGTTGGCTGTCTGGATGGACCGGCAACAACCGGAACGCCGCCTCAATGTCGGTTTTTGCTAACAGCGCGCCGGGACCCGCAGCACGAACTAGCCCCACCGCCTTGTCGAATGATGTATACACTACGGAGCATAACTCATGATCAATCCCATCATTTACCGACGCACCCTTGGGAAGCGATAAATGCTGGATTAAACAAAATTTCCGGGGCTCGCGCTTTGGAACGATGCCCAACGGGGACACCACTAAACCCTCTATGGGCGGATCAACAAAAGGCCCTGCCATGCGACCCAACAAAACCTCTTTAAACAGTTTTTCCGACACGACCTTGGCATGCAAGTAAGCCGACTTAAGATTCCGCCGCGTAACCGGGACCTCATAGGGAGGCGGAGGAATAATAAAACCGACACCAAACCCTTCGTAAAGGAGCTTGGCCCCCGCCTTATCCGGATACTCATTTAAATACGGGGCCATCCTTTCCACCCTCACCGGCGACACCCCGTTGACTAGCCGAGGAGGACTGGTTCCCTGAACGCTTCTTCCGCATACATTTTGCAGCCCCGTGGGATGCACCATTACATTCTGAACAGACATGCTTGAACTTACACGTGGCCCCAAACTTACACTGGCCATCGTTAAATTGCCAGCAGAATCCCACTTTTGCCCCTGAAACTTGACCGGCCTGGCTGTACTGACCTCCTTGGCCGGCGCTCCCAGGAAAGGACTGCTTAACCGGCGCCGTAACCCTCAACCAGAGCGCAATATCCTTCTGGTCCCACCGAATCGCCGGCCGCACCGCTTTTCGCTGACGGAATAGCTCATCGTATCTTAACCACGCCTGCCCCCCGTATGCCCTATGAGCCTCCCCAATAGCATCAAAATAGCAAAACAGCGCCGAACAATTTTCCGGCGCCTTCTCTCCGATCACGCTGGCTAAAATGGCAAACGCCTGCGACCAATTGATGAACGTCTGCGGGATAAGCCTATACCGCCGACGTTCCTCCTCCTCCTTCTTACTCTCGTCCCGCTTGCTTTTATCCAAGTTGAACTTAGCAAGCGGCAGGAGAGAAAAAATCTCAACATATTCGTCCTTCCAGATCCGCTCACGCACCTCCTGCTTTAAATGCGCCCCCAACGGACCTTCGAAGCAAACATACACCTCCCCGCGAGCACGATCATCAATCCGCACCCTATCGCCATCCTTCTGGGCCTCTGTCTGTACTGATACCGCGACCGCCTCCGTAGCCGCCACCACCAACCCGGGACGCGACTGTAACGATCCCACCTCCCGGGGGCCTTCCCAAACTACCGCCGGGGAAACGGCCGGCGCCGCCGCCTTATCAAGACGCCCGACCAGCTCCCGCAAAACAACCCACCAAATCTGCTAGACCCGCGCCGTCGCGCCCGACCGCGCCGCTCCCGGCAGCCGATGCTACGCTTGCCGCCCCCCCACCGCCACCCGACATAAAAATCGCTGGATATGGCAAAGACGGAGTTATGCACTCACCGAGCTGCACAGGCGCTGTATTCCCGTCAGCCGGACCATCCTGAACTCGCCGAAAATCGTCCAGTTCGCCTTCCTCCAGTTCCTCTCTCGCAGACAACTGGCCATCCCACCGACATGTCCGACACGGGGACAACGATGCGCTGACAGATGGGCCGGCAACCTGCCGCCCGACCGCAGGGACCCAGACTTCCGACCGGACCTGTTGTCTCGTCGCCGCTGCAGCTCTAGGCGTCCTCCTCGACGGTCTCGATGAAGCCTGCCCCCTGGCCGGAACATCACCATGCGGGGCGGCCGTAGCTTGTTCCCCAATTCTTGCATCCGATGGGGGAGGGGTGACAGGGAGCCCGGCCTGCGACTCCCTGGTTACCACCGGACCTCGTCGCGGCTGGGGATTCCTGCCAGGACGCAGGGCCTGGGAAGAGGCGGCCCTCCCAGCTGCCTGGCCTGCAGCGTCCTTTGTAGGGCTCCCCCTGCGACGCCGTGTCCGCGGGACCACCTCCGGGCTGAGGCGTTCTGGAGGGCGGGACCGCCGGGAGCGACGGGGAGACCTGGCCCGAGCCACCGTCGCCCCCAATGCCGCTCTCTGCCTCATCCGAGCAGGAGCGGGTGTTACCAAGTCCCCCCCCTGCCGCCACAGGACTATCACTAGGGAGGGGGCCGGGGGAGGGGACCATGTCCCCCTGCGCAACTGACCTCGGGCGCCGGGCCTGACGTGGCGATGAGTCGGCCCCCGGGAGTCTAGTCAGTGCAGCCACGGTCTCCTCTAACCAGCCGGGACCGTGGAATGCAGCTGCCGCACGCAGCTGTGCAAGAATGCCGACCTCCGACATGGCAGGTCAGCACAGAGCGGGACAACAGCAGGAGCTCTAAATTTCACTTGCTCCTTCTCCCGCTGCTTCCGGCTCACTGCCAAAAATAGCGGGAAACCTACCTCTCATCTACCTCCCCCTACCTCTCCTACAGTGGCGGATTAAGAAGACCATGGGCCCTGGGCTGTTACCCTTACTTGGGCCCCCCTTCTCCACCACCACCCTGCCGCGACGTAACTATTGCTAACACTACCTAAACACTAGTACACAAAGTACGCACATTATGCACAAAGTACACACAGTACACAAAGTACGCACATTATGCACAAAGTACGCACATTATGCACAAAGTACACACAGTACGCACATTATGCACAAAGTACACACAGTACGCACATTATGCACAAAGTACACACATTATGCACAAAGTACACAAAGTACGCACATTATGCACAAAGTAGGCACATTATGCACAAAGTAGGCACATTATGCACAAAGTACGCACATTATGCACAAAGTACGCACATTATGCACAAAGTACACAAAGTAGGCACATTATGCACAAAGTACACAAAGTAGGCACATTATGCACAAAGTACGCACATTATGCACAAAGTACACAAAGTAGGCACATTATGCACAAAGTACGCACAGTACACAAAGTAGGCACATTATGCACAAAGTAGGCACATTATGCACAAAGTACGCACATTATGCACAAAGTACACAAAGTAGGCACATTATGCACAAAGTACGCACAGTACACAAAGTAGGCACATTATGCAAAAAGTACGCACATTATGCACAAAGTACACAAAGTAGGCACATTATGCACAAAGTACGCACAGTACACAAAGTACGCACATTATGCACAAAGTACACAAAGTAGGCACATTATGCACAAAGTACACAAAGTAGGCACATTATGCACAAAGTACGCACAGTACACAAAGTAGGCACATTATGCACAAAGTAGGCACATTATGCACAAAGTACGCACATTATGCACAAAGTACACAAAGTAGGCACATTATGCACAAAGTACGCACAGTACACAAAGTAGGCACATTATGCACAAAGTACGCACATTATGCACAAAGTACACAAAGTAGGCACATTATGCACAAAGTACGCACAGTACACAAAGTACGCACATTATGCACAAAGTACACAAAGTAGGCACATTATGCACAAAGTACACAAAGTAGGCACATTATGCACAAAGTACACAAAGTAGGCACATTATGCACAAAGTACACAAAGTACACACATTATGCACAAAGTACACAAAGTATGCACAGTACACAAAGTACGCACATTATGCACAAAGTAGGCACATTATGCACAAAGTAGGCACATTATGCACAAAGTACGCACAGTACACAAAGTACACAAAGTAGGCACATTATGCACAAAGTACGCACATTATGCACAAAGTACACAAAGTAGGCACATTATGCACAAAGTACGCACAGTACACAAAGTACCACATTATGCACAAAGTACGCACATTATGCACAAAGTACGCACATTATGCACAAAGTACGCACATTATGCACAAAGTACGCACATTATGCACAAAGTACGCACATTGTACACAAAGTAGGCACATTATGCACAAAGTACGCACATTATACACAAAGTAGGCACATTATGCACAAAGTACGCACAGTACACAAAGTAGGCACATTATGCACAAAGTACGCACATTATGCACAAAGTACGCACATTATGCACAAAGTAAACAAAGTAGGCACATTATGCATAAAGTACGCACAGTACACAAAGTAGGCACATTATGCACAAAGTACGCACATTATGCACAAAGTACACAAAGTAGGCACATTATGCACAAAGTACGCACAGTACACAAAGTAGGCACATTATGCACAAAGTACACAAAGTAGGCACATTATGCACAAAGTACACAAAGTAGGCACATTATGCACAAAGTACACAAAGTAGGCACATTATGCACAAAGTACACAAAGTACACACATTATGCACAAAGTACACAAAGTACGCACAGTACACAAAGTACGCACATTATGCACAAAGTACGCACATTATGCACAAAGTAGGCACATTATGCACAAAGTACGCACAGTACACAAAGTACCACATTATGCACAAAGTACACAAAGTAGGCACATTATGCACAAAGTACGCACATTATGCACAAAGTACACAAAGTAGGCACATTATGCACAAAGTACGCACAGTACACAAAGTACCACATTATGCACAAAGTACGCACATTATGCACAAAGTACGCACATTATGCACAAAGTACGCACATTATGCACAAAGTACGCACATTATGCACAAAGTACGCACAGTACACAAAGTACGCACATTATGCACAAAGTACACAAAGTAGGCACATTATGCACAAAGTACGCACATTATGCACAAAGTAGGCACATTATGCACAAAGTACGCACATTATGCACAAAGTACACAAAGTAGGCACATTATGCACAAAGTACGCACAGTACACAAAGTACGCACATTATGCACAAAGTACACAAAGTAGGCACATTATGCACAAAGTACACAAAGTAGGCACATTATGCACAATGTACACACATTATGCACATTATGCACAAAGTACACACATTATGCACAAAGTAGGCACATTATGCACAAAGTACACACATTATGCACAAAGTAGGCACATTATACACAAAGTACACCTTGTAAACACATGAATATGGACATTAAACACACATGAATATAGACATTAAACACACATGAATATAGACATTAAACACACATGAATATAGACATTAAACACACATGCACTTACCTTTTATGTCTTCACTGCAGCTCTTCTGCTCACAGCACAGAGCCCGCCGACAGTCTCCCCTCCCCCATGTCCCGACAGCTAGCAGCAGAGGAGAGATGTTTAGAGCAGGGAAGGGGGGCTGGAGGGGGAGCTTCTAAAGCAGCACAGACCACGGCTGCTAAGTAGAAGCGAAGCTCCCCTCGCCTGACAGGTGCGGTCCTGGCACCGGGGCTCCCTCCGGTGCTAGCGACGCCACTGGGCATGAGGGGGAATCGGGCGGTCATGGGAGCCTTGGGCCCCCTGTGAGCCTTGGGCCCCGGGCGCCCGCCCGAAACGCCCTAATGATAATCCGCCACTGCTCTCCTATCTAGTTAACCCTTTCCCTCCTATGTCCAGTCATGTCGGCTTCCCCTGAAGCCCTGCGGGCTGCGTCCAGCCTCTTCTTTAGGCTGGTCACCTTATGCTCTATTCATTCTCCCCTTTATGCTTTGTCCCCTGGGAACAATGTACCAAAACTAAGGAAATACTCCCAACAATATGAGCCAATATGTTTCTGTGTAACTGTTTCATTTACCTGTGCAGCTGCAGCAGGTTGTGTACTCTGAGCGTATAAGAGTCAGGCCTGCAGCCAAAGGTCTCATGAAACATCAATCAGAGGTAGATGAGAGTGGAGACTGAAAGGCGTTCACATGATGGGAGTCTATGGAATTGCAACATCCTGATGTTTAAGGATTTTGTTGTACAAAATATTGATTTGTAATCTGTGATATATCACAGTTTTAGCTGTAACTCATGATAGGTAAATTCCTCAATCTAATGACCACTATACTAGTTTAGGAAGCGATAGGAGGATCCGAGTTTTCACCTTCAGAGGATATCGGTTCCCAAAGGGATAGAATAGTTGGATGCAGTATTTTGTCAAAAAGAGGGGAACTGTTAGAGTAAGGCCGGATTCACACGAGCGTCGGCCGCCTTTCCCGGACTGAGCACACTGCAGGGAGCCGGGCTCCTAGCATCATAGTTATCTATGACGCTAGAAGTCGCTGCCTCACTGCGGGAAAAATTGCACATACTGAAAACATGTTGTCATCTCCGCGGAACTTCTGTCCCGTACTGAAAACATGTTTTCAGTACGGGACAGAAGTTCCGCGGAGATGCAGGGACTCCTAGCGTCATAGATAACTATGAGATCCCAGTTCCCTGCAGTATGCTCAGTCCGGGAAATGCGGCCAACCTGCGGACCGTATATCACGGACTGAACACGCTCGTGTGAATCCGACCTAATTCTGTAATGTCCGTGGCTGCGGGCCATCAGCTCCAATGCCCTCCTGACAGCCGCAGCCACGAGTCGCCAAGCGCTGGCCCCAGCCTCCTCCTCAGGAGATGCCAGCGCTCGTGTCCACTCACCTCAGCCGGATCCTGTAGGGTGTGCGCGCACGCTCGTGCCCGCTCTTAAAGGGGGAAAGCGCGCACCAGACTTCTGATGAACTTGAACCCGTGAGTACCCTGGACTATAAGAGGGCTCCAGTCCCCTGCTTCTATGCCTGAGCGTTGTCTATGTGATGGCCTCCTAGTGTGTTGCCAAAGTCGTGTCGTGCTGTATCCCACATCTGACCTGCTTCACATCGCCTGACGTCTACCAGCTGTCTAGTCCCAGCCGAGCCTGCCTTGCTGCTGTCCTAGCTGCCACAGGTACATATACGAACTATAGACATTTACCTGCACCCTGTTGGCCAGCTGCCTTACCGCCAAGGCGGTACGGCCAAGTGGGTCCACAGCCCTTCATGACAGTACGCTCAGGCCATGGACCGCGCTGGTCGATTCAAGACTATGTCGACGTCACAAGAAATGCGGGCGGATATGCTAGACCTCCGGTCTCGACAGGACCAACTCCTCCAGGCATTGAACATTCTTGCACGTCGGCAGGAGGCACAACCTGCCGTTCCTCCTACTACACCTCCTAGCAGTGTTGATCCTCAGACTACACTTCTTGGCAGTGTTGACCCGCGTGTTTCTTTGCCACTTCCTGACCGCTATGATGGAGAAGCAAGTACCTGTCGTGGATTTCTGAATCAGTGCCAGATCCACTTCAGCCTGTATAATAGGACATTTTTGTCTGATGGTGCAAGGGTCGCTTTCATCATCTCTCTCCTCACTGGCAAGGGTCTTGCATGGGCGAACCCTATCTGTGAGAGACAAGGACCAGAGACCCGTGACTTCCAAATATTCCTCCAGACTTTTCGTATGGTGTTTGAGGAGCCTGGTCGGGTCTCATCTGCAGCGGCTTCTTTGTTTAACCTGCGCCAAGGAGCCACCTCCGTGAGTGAGTACGCCATCCACTTCCGCACCCCGGCGGGATAGCTGTTATGGAATAATGAGGCCCTGGTGGCTTAATTCTGGCATGGACTTGCTCCTAAAATTAAGGACAAACTTGCCGATCGGGATCTGCCGTCTACCCTGGATGACCTCATCCTTCTGTCCGCCTGGATAGATATATGAATTAGAGAACGCCTCCAAGAGGTTCGACGGGAGGGAGTCCATCCCAGTCTGGCTCCTTCTTTGCAGCAACCCCTGCTGTCCTCAGATGTCGATCCTCCTAAGGAGTCTGGGATGATGGACCAGTGCAGGTTGTCCACCCAGGAGAGACAACGCAGAGGCACTTCTGGACTCTGTCTTTAATGCGGCCTCGGTGGCCATCTTGTGCACCTGTGTACCCAAAGATCCCAAAGCCTAGGGTTGCTAGGAGTGACAACCTTGGGTAAGAATGGACTTTCGTCTAAATTGTCCATACCTCTGACCACAGTGTCCGGTAAGAGAACGCATCAGGTCTCTGCGTATCTGGACTCTGGACTCTGGATCCGCTGCGAATTTCATCCGTAGAGACCTGGTGAACCTTCTTCAATTACCAACCACCCCTCTGGAGAGCCCGTTGACAGTTGCTTCAGTAAATGGACTACCTCTGCCAGACCCAGTTATAACAGTGACCAAGCCGCTGAGGCTCCAAGTAGGGGCTCTCCACTCCGAACTTCTGTCGTTCTATGTCCTATCCAAAGCTGTTAACCCTGTGTTGCTGGGCCTGCCTTGGCTCCGACTGCATGCCCCAGTCCTGGACTAGAATTCTGGAGAGGTTCTCCAGTGGGGTCCTGAGTGTCAAAGCCATTGCCTGGTGCAGATTCGTTCGGTTCAGCCTTCTGTGCCTCGGTCATTGGCAGGATTGCCAAGTCATTATGCTGTATTTTCGGACGTCTTCAGCAAGAGGGAGGCGGAGACATTTTCTCCACATCGGGCGTATGACTGCCCTATTGAACTGATTCCTGGTGCATCCCTTTCCCATGGTAGGGTATATCCTCTCTCCTTGCCAGAGACTCTGTCCATGTCCGCCTATGTGAAAGAGAACATGGAGAGGGGCTTCATACGAGAGTCTTCCTCCCCAGCAGGAGCCGGGTTCTTCTTTGCCAAAAAGAAAGATGGCTCTCTTCGTCGTTGTATCGACTACCGAGGTCTCAACCAGATCACAGTGAAGAATAAATATCCATTGCCACTGATCTCTGAACTGTTTGATCGTATACGTGGTGCCAAGATTTTTTCTAAACTAGACCTGCGTGGGGCTTACAACCTAGTCTGGATTTGCCAGGGTGATGAATGGAAGACTGCATTTAACACCCGTGATGGACACTATGAGTATCTAGTAATGCCCTTCGGCCTGTGTAATGCTCCCGCGGTCTTCCAGTAGTTTGTTAATGACATTTTCTGTGACCTCCTCTATGTTTGTGTAGTAGTCTACATTGATGACATCTTGATTTTTTCTACAGATCCTACGACGCATCAGTGACATGTCCGTCAAGTTCTGCTACGGTTAAGGGAGAATTGTCTGTACGACAAGTTGGAGAAGTGCGTGTTTGACAGAGATGCTCTACTCTTCCTGGGCTACATCGTCTCGAATCGAGGTCTCGAGATGGATCCTGAGAAGGTAAAGTCTGTCCTGGAATAGCTACGCCCTCAAGGCTTGAGGGCCCTACAGCACTTTTTGGGATTCGCCAATTTTTACAGGCAATTTATTCCAAACTTCTCAATTACTTCTCCCACCTCTAACCTCACTAAGAAGGGTATGAACGCTAAGGTGTGGACTCCCGAGGCAGAGTCCGCATTCAATAGCCTGAAGAGTGCCTTCATGTCAGCCTCTATCCTCCATCATCCGGATGTCTCTCTGCAGTTCTCGGTGGAGGTGGACGCATCCTCCGTCGGTGCTGGTGCACTCCTGTTCCAGAGAGGTCCCAAAAGTAAGTCAAGGGTATGTGGATATTTCTCTAAGCTCTTCTCTTCCGCAGAACGCAACTACTCGATTTGGGATCGGGAGTTACTGGCCATCAAATTGGCTCTAGAGGAGTGGAGACATCTACTAGAGGGCGCAGTACATCCGATCCTAATTTTTACAGACCACAAGAATCTGACTTACCTCCAGACGTCCGAATGGCTGAAGCCTCATCAGGCCAGGAGGTCACTGTTCTTTACCAGGTTCCTGTTCGAGCTCCAGACAAGTATGTGAGGGCCAATGCCTTGTCCAGGTCTTTCCAGACGGAAGACACCATGGAGATTCCTCAGAACTTATTGATCCATCTTGCATTGTCTCTGTCAATCCCGTGCAAGTTGGGGACATTCCTCCAGGGAGGACTTTTGTGCGCCTGGCTAATCATGAAAGAATCCTCCGCTGGGGACACTCCCCTAGACTGGCAGGTCACACGGGTGTCCATAAGACCCGGGATCTGATTGCTCATCATTTCTGGTGGCCCACGCTGCCCAAGGACATTATGGACTTTGTTTCTTCCTGTTCTGTATGTGCAGCCAACAAGGCCGCTCACTCCAGACCTGCTGGTCTGCTCCAGCCATTGCCTGTGCCCAATGCTCCATGGCAACTTCTAGCTATGGACTTTATTACGGACCTGCCTCTCTGCTGGATGCACTGCTGTCTGGGTGGTGGTGGTGGACCGATTTTCGAAGATGGCCCACTTCGTTCCTCTGACCGGTCTTCCTTCTGCTGCTCAGCTGGCCAAGCTGTTCATCCAACACATCTTCCGCCTGCACGGCTTGCCGCAGCATATTGTGTCTGATCGAGGGGTTCAGTTTACCTCGAAGTTCTGGAGAGCCCTCTGCGAACTCCTCAGTGTGAAGTTGGACTATTCCTCAGCCTACCATCCTCAGTCTAATGGTCAGGTCGACAGGATCAATCAGATCTTGGAGAACTACCTACGCCACTTCATTTCCAGGCAACATGATGACTGGGTGCAGTTGCTCCCATGGGCTGAATTCTCCTACAATAATCACACCAGCGAGTCTATAAGAAATACACAGTTTTTCATTGTCTATGGCCAGCACCCACGAATTCCTCTCCCGGTGCCCGATACTTCCGAGGTACCAGCGGCTGACTCTGCTTTTAGAGACTTCCTTCAGATCTGGCAGTAGACTTGATCCTCCATCCTATTGGCAGTCGACCGCATGAAACGGAAGGCTGACACAAGGAGAAGAGAACCTCCTCAGTTTCTTCCAGGCACAAAGGTCTGGCTGTCTTCTAGGAATATCCGACTAAGGGAGCCGTCGTGCAAATTTGCTCCCAGGTTCCTCGGACCATTTGAGATCTTGCAGCAGATCAACCCTGTCGCCTACAAACTTTGGCTGCCTCCTACCCTCAGGATCCCCAACTCCTTCCATGTCTCCCTCCTTCAACCGGTGGTTCTGAACCGCTATACCAAGACTCCTAGCCCTGCGGTTGCGTCCAGCGGCCCTTTGGACATCTTTGAGGTTAAGGAGATCTTGGGCACCAAGAAAGTGAGAGGAAAAACTTTTTATTTGGTGGATTGGAGGGGGTTTGGTCCTGAGGAGAGGTCCTGGGAGCCAGAGGAGAACCTCAATGCTCCTACTCTTCTGAAGACATTTCTCTCTCGCTCTGGTCCCAAGAAGAGGGGGCGTAAGAGGGGGGGGATACTGTAATGTCCGTGGCTGCGGGTCGTCAGCTCCAATTTCCTCCTGACAGCCGCAGCCACGAGTCGGCAATCGCTCGCCCCAGCCTCCTCCTCAGGAGACGCCAGTGCTTGCGTCCACTCACCACAGCCATATCCCGTAGGGTGCGCGCGCACGCTCGTGCCCGCTCTTAAAGGGACAACACGCGCACCGGACTTCTGATGAACCCGTGAGTACCCTGGACTATAAGAGGGCTCCAGTCCCCTGCTTCTATGCCTGAGCGTTGTTGATGTTTCCTAAGTTTGTCTATGTGATGGTCTCCTAGTGTGTTCCTGTTCCCTGCATTCCATACTATCCTGGTCGAGCACTGTGCTGTGCCAAAGTCTTGTCATGCTGTATCCCATGTCTGACCTACTTCACCTCGCCTGACGTCTACCAGCTGCCTAGTCCCAGCCGAGCCTGCCTTGCTGCTGTCCTAGCTGCCACAGGTACCTATACGAACTATAGACATTTACCTGCGCCCTGTTGGCCAGATGCCTTACCGCCAAGGCGGTACGGCCCAGTGGGTCCACAGACCCTTCGTGACAAATTCTATAAATTGTATAAATGTTATCAAAATGACTGCATTATATTGTTTGAGAGATGTATTATATATGTATTAGATATGTTTTAATCTTCTCTTAAAATCAATATATTCCCTATCATATGGGTAGGGTAAAGATGACATCATCTGGCATTCCAAACTAATGAATACCAGATGTGTTTGAAAGGATTCAAGGAAGAAAGTCATTACCTTATATAGAAGTATTTTTTTAATGTATGCATTTGTATACTTGGCATCATCTGATTGGTTAATGTGTGTAAATAAAGGCTCCGTTCACAGCCATTTTAGATTTCTGTATATCAAACCATTGTATGTGCAATCTCTCCCGATCAGTCATTTTTGTGAATTTGAATGAATCCTGGACAAATTCTTTTATCAAGAAAAGGAACTCAAGAGTGGTGGAGTTCACTCTAACACCTTCTTCCATTAGGGCACCCTGGTGCTATCTCTTTCCCAGGTAAACATGATTCATCAGTCCAGGCCACCTTCTTCTATTGTTACTAGCGACTGGGCGTCAACATGCTGTCGGGGAATCAGTAATGGGCATGTGGTGATGGTGGCTACTGCTAGTTTAATTTAAGGTTAGTTGAAAGTAATCAATAGGGTTTTTCATAGCAAATAAAAGCTGTGGAAACCCAAAAAATAATTTGAGTTGTGTATGTTTTCTGTTCTGTTCATTGTGTGGGCCTAATAAAATAGGAGGTTCTATGGTCCATATGGTACTTCCTACAGTCTTATATAGGGGCACAAAGAGGTGACATGCTCCATCGCATTCCGAATTACGCCGGCATTATACCCTAGTAGCACTGCTCTTAATAGGGACCCATAGGCACTAAGTGCCGTTGAACAGGGTCCCTCGATGCCCTTTTTTTTCACCTTTTCCGTTTTAATAAAAAAAAGTATCCACATAATCCCCGGGATTATTTTCATCCAAAGATTTTCTGTTCATTTCAACTCTCTTTTCCACAAACTGAAGGAGCTTTTTCATATTGATGAAGATCTTCTGGTGTCCTCCAGAGATAAAACGCATGTTCCAGGGAAACATCTCATACAATAAAGCAATTAAAATAGAGGTTATGTTTTTTTTGGGCGTTGTCTTTATTTCCCACTTGTGTGGCAGGCGAGTGAGAGCCTTATCTTGCTTTTCATTTCAGGTTTTCCGGAATATGTTGCAGATGAGGAGGGAACTCCCTGCTCAGAGCTGTTATGGAAGTTGGTAACAAGGAATCCAGTTGGTGCAGAATCCAGTGGTTCCGACAAATTGTGCAAGTAACTGTGGCTTATTTGCTGTGCTTGCATCCTGCGGATGTGTCAGGTGCGGAGGCACAGCAGCGCTTAACTGGCGTGTCTTTTAATTTCCAGTTTAGAGGTTGGGAATATGTGAGCAAGCAGTTTATGGTAAGCTGAGCCTTGTGTGGGTGGGAAAAAAAGGGTACGTTAGCCCAGCGTGCAGCTGCCCTATTTCTGCTCCGTTATTGTCTAGTATTCTTGCAGAGTTGATTGTAGCTTGCTCTCCATTTGAAGTCACTTTCTTTGGTGCTATGTAGATAGGTGAGCTGGTTTCCCCTTCTAAGTTAAGCTCTGGGGGTCTCTCTCATGATGTTGTACACCTGGAGATTATTTTGTTAGATTGCACATATGCTGTTCAAAATCAGACCAGTTCGGCACAGATTTTTGGGTTCTGTGGCATTCGGTGACAGGGCTGGTTTGTACGTTTCGTTTGGTGTCAGAGTTTCCTTAGATCAGGGAGTTGGGTCAGCAGTTCCTTGTCCACGAGAATGGTTCAACCCTCACCAGGTTTCAGTTTGCTTCCACATTAAAGAGATCTCTTAACCTGGCTAGCGCCTGGCCAGGTGGTAACGATACGCATTCCTTCTGCATTAGCGCTCCAACTAATGAGGCTAAGGCTGGCCTATCTGAGACGGAGATTATGCGTTTTGGGCGCTGGCGTTCTAAATGCTTTGCTGAGTGTGTGCATCACCATCTACAAAATTTAGTTTTCTTTCTTTCTCTAGGGAGACCAACAGGTTATGGGTCTCATCAGAGTTTCCATAGCTTGACGGCAAATAATAGAGCTGCATGCTGCTGTATTGTTACCATCAAACCCCGGAAACAGCGACATAACCCCAGAAGGGGGCTTTGAGCGCATATGTTCACACTGGTGCTGGGTTCTGTTCTGTTGAGTTTTTTGTGCCTTTTGACAAGAATTGCATAGTCTGCTTAAAAAATGGAACACCCAGTGTAAACTTGACTGAATTAATTAGTCATGGGATCCATCAGGATTCGTTGGGATACGTCAGACCTATTGTGGCTTCTTCAAAAACGGAAGCCATGAGGCTAATGTGAACAGATCCAAAGATCCAGGTCCTAAGATCCTAAAATAATTGACATTATTAGTATAAGGGGGATTCACACGAGCGTGATTTTCGTACGTGCAGGCCGCGTATTTTTCGCGCGCCACGCCAGGCAGTTCAAACAGTGCGTGATTTGTGCTCAGCGTTTGTTCGCAGCGTACAAAATGCGACAGGTTCAATATCTCCGCGTATTTCGCGCATCACGCACCCATTGAAGTCAATGGGTGCTTGAAAACCACGCAGGTCGCACGGAAGCACTTCCGTGCGAACCGACTGAAACAGCGCACCAGCTGTCAAAAGGATGAATGTAACCAGAAAAGCACCACGTGCTTTTCTGTTTCCAAACATCCAAATGGAGTGTCTTTGAGATGAGCGAACCCGGACAGTCGAACCGAACTTCACCGGGTTCGGCCGAACTCGTTTTGGCCGAACCCGGCAAAAAAATTTCCGGTACGCGACGTCAGGAGATAGTCACTGTCCAGGGTGCTGAAAGAGTTAAACTGTTTCAGCACCATGGACAGTGACTACCGATCCCAATAAAAATGAACCTGTAAAAAAAAACGAAGTTCTGACTTACCGATAACTCCCGGCTTCTTCCTCCAGTCTGACCTCCCGGGATGACAATTCAGTCCAAGTGACAGCTCCAGCCAATCACAGGCCAAGCACAGGCTGCAGCGGTCACATGGACTGCCGCGTCATCCAGGGAGGTGGGGCCCGATTTCAAGAGAGGCGCGTCACCAAGGACGCGTCACCAAGGACGCGTCACCAAGGCAACGGCCGGGAAGTTCTCGGTAAGTACGAACTTTTTCTTTTTTTTTAACAGGTTTCTCGATATTGTGTTCGGCATTCACTGTCGAGGGTGCTGAAAGAGCTAACTGATCGGCAGTAACTCTTTCAGCACCCTCGACAGTTACTGCCGATCAGTTAGCTCTTTCAGCACCTTGGACAGTGACGGGCGTCGACTAGCCTCATCTCTATGATGGCGGCTGCGCGAAAATCACACAGCAGCGCATCATACACGGATGACACACGCAGCTGTCAAATGGTTTTTGCGCACGCAAAACGCAGCGTTGTTTGCGTGCGCAAAAACGCAACGTTCGTCTGAATCTGCCCTAATAAAAAGGAACTGGGCTAGAAGAAATAAGAAGCCTGGGAATCTAGAGGTAGCAGCCTGTACTGACATGGGAGGATTAATTAATACAAATGGCCCAGTTGCCATGTCCTACAATTATTTATAATCACTGATAATTATACAACTGCCTAATTGAGATCTCACCCCATCCTCATATGAAAAACAATGACATAAAAATGTTTCATGTGCCGTCTTCTTGGTAACCTAGTGGAGCGGTACTTAAAGGGGTTGTACGAGACAAGAAAAATAGCTCTGCTTTTTTTCTCAGACACAGCGCCACCCTTGTCCACGGGAGGTGTCTGGTATTGCAACTCAGCCCCATTAAGGTGAATAGAGCCGAGCTGCAATACCAGACACAATCCATAAATAAGAGTATCGCTGTTTTAGGAACCTTTTCAGCTAAGGTCTTCATATTACATACTATTCCTACCACACTTCTCCCTGTTGCATTATCAAAAAATGTTTTAGGTAAATACACGGTCATTTTTATATGGATAGCAAAAATATTTCCCTCAAAGCTTGAGAGCTGCGTAAATACAAAGAAAAAAGGTCATTTTGACCTGATTTTCCTTTAAAGCGGATCTGTCAGGTCTCCTATCTGAGGGCAGTATAGAATAGGGGAGAAGATGCTGAGCTCGGGGATATATAGTTTTCTGTGATTTTATTCAGTATTTTCATGTATAAAGGCTGCCAGGTGTCATAGAAAAAGCCTGTGAGTCCTACTTCCCCCTCCCACACACTGTGATTGACAGCTTTCCCTCTATATAAACCTATACAAGAAAACCTGTCAGTTACTGTGTGTGGGTGGGAGGAGCAGGACTCACAGGCTTTCTCTGAGTCCTGGCAGCATTTATGCATGAAAATACTAAATCAAATCACAGAAAACTATATATCCCCGAGCTCAGCATCTTCTCCTCTACCCTATACTGCCCTTAAAAAGGAGACCTGACAGAACCACTATAAAATCGAGAGACAACTGAATTTTTTCATTATTGCTAAACTAGGTTCCTAGGAGTGGGCATTTAGAATGATTTTTGGCGAAATAGAGAGATTTTATTTTTATTAAGATCAAATTATATCACATGTATACGTTGCTTGCCTTAATATAATGGAATGATAGCTACAAAATAAATTAACAAAAGAAATGCAATATCTCCACATGTCTTATGTCTTAAAGAGGTATTTCCATCATGGACATGGCATATCCATAGTTTATGTTATAAATTTCCAATAGATGCGGGTTCCACCTCTGGACCTGCACTTATCTCTAGAACGGGGCTCACTGATCCTCCGTCCGACCCTTCTGCCACTGTTGCTGGACTTTGGCAAATAACTGACAAGCTGGCCGAGTTTTCCGGAATGTGTCAAGCATTTTTCTATGCTGTTTCTGGAACTCCCATAAAATGAAATCATATTTACAGAAACAGCGTAGAACAACGAGTGCTGTGTGCATATTTCCAGGGTGACGGAGACAGCGTACCTCGCTGTGCTATGCTGCTCCCGGAACTTCCATTCATGAGCAAAACCCACTCAGCCCGTTTCTTGAAAACCAGGCCATCTCGTCAGTCAGTGGCAGGACCCCAGCGACAGCAGGTAGGACGGGGGTTAGGAGACCAAAGTCTACAGATAGGTTCGGTTTCCAGAGGTGGGACCCACATCTATCTGTCATTTATATAATATCCTGTGGAGATGCCATAAATGTCCAAGGTGGGAATACCCCTTTTAGTAAAGCTACAATCATTGCTTGTTATTGTAATTTCCTATCCTACAATTATTTTGTGGCATCCACATTAAAAAACAATTATTATATATCCAGAACCAATGGAAATACCTTTAATCCAGTATTATCTAATAATCCAGAAAGTATTATTCTCTGGTGCTTGATTCCAATTCAGAAATGCAATCAAATGTGAATTTTTAAAAGATCAGGTGCAGAAGACTGAGCAGCACAAGCCTATGAGGAAATTCCTTTGATTAAAAGTCATAGTTGTAGTATCCACCACTAGGGGGAGCTCACTACATACAGATTCCAACAGTTCCCATTGAGTTTATTATAGCTCTATAAATCCATGTGAATTTAGCTCCCCTAGTGGTGGCTGCATACAGCCAAAATTATATAATTTATCAGGCCCGAAAAATACATATATATTATTACGTTATTCAGCATAGAATTTTAGACCTAAAAACAGAATGATTGACAATGATTTTAATAACGGCATAGCTCATTTGGTAGAGCTCTCAGTGGGGAGCATTTTCTCTTCAGATAGTTGAACTTTGGAGACACTTTTGGAAAAATATTGTTCTTCCTTTTATCAACAGACTAAGGGCCTGTTCACATCAGCATCACCTTTCCATTCATGGATTCCGTTAGACCTTTACATCAGAGAAACCCATGAACGGAAGGCCAAACGGAAACCATAGCCTCCATTTGCATTACCATTGGTTTCAATGGTAATGCTTCAATTGCAAATGATTTCCGTTTGTTTCCCTTCCTTAAAGTTTCATTTTGTTTTCACCGAAACAATAGCACAGTCAACTGCGCTACTGTTTCTGAAAAAACAAACAAACAACGGAATGGTTTAATGGAACACATGAACGGAAGGGTGACGCTGATGTGAACACACACTAAGGCCTCATGCACACGGCCATGCAAGTAATCACGGGCCGCAATTGCGGACACAACCAGCCACGGACAGCCACCCTGATTTTCGGGCCGTGCTCCTATACAAAGTATGGGAGCACAGCCCGTAAAAACCAAAAGATAGGACATGTTCTATCTTTTGCGGTACACTTCTACGGCATGGACACTTATCCGTAGCGATACGGAAAGGTGTCCGCGGCCAATAGAACTGAATGACCGTATTACAATCCACAATTACAGAGATTTTTTACAGTCGTGTGCAGGGAGCCTAAGTCCTTGCTTGCAATTTATGCTCTTTTCACATCTCGTAATGCGAAAACGGAGAGCTCCCAGCGCATAAGCCAAACATAGCCATAGGCCCTCATTCACCTGTCAGAGGTTAAAACATTTTAATTTTGGCCTGTGTCGGAGTGGTATACAGGGCTGAGGTCAGCACCCCAGCGAACTCGGGCAAGTGCCGGGGCTAACTACACTTTGGGGGGCCCACTCAGACGCCGGGTGCTGACACTGCTATCATGGCTCTTCCAAGAGTGGAATCCCCAGCCAGAGTCTAGCCGGGGATTTTGCTTCTAGAGGGAGCCCCTGCTATGGCAGAGCAGGGAGGTATCATTTACTACGCTACAGATTCCCAGGCAGAATGCTAGTAGCTAATAGCGCTCTGCCCGGGACTCCGTCTCTGGGGAAGCCCCTAACATCACTGTCCATATATGGACAGTGATGTCAGGAGGAGAAAAGGTTTCCCAGACAAACCGCTAGAAGCGATTCTGCTCCAGGATTCCGTCTCTAGGGAAGCCCCTGACTTCACTGTCCATATATGGACAGTGATGTAAGGAGGAGAGAAGGAGTCCCAGGCAGAGCGCTAGCAACGGCTCTCCTCCGGGACTCAGTTTCTGGGGAAGCCCCTGACATCAATGTCCATATTTGGACAGTGATGTCAGGGGCTTCCCCAGAGCCGGAGTACCGGAGCAGAACTTTTACTAGCGCTCTGTCTGGGACTTCAGCTCTGCTCCGGACTTCACTATTCATATATCTTCAGTGATGTCAGAAGCAGAGCAGGAGTCCCAGTCAGAGTGCTAGTAGTGCTCTGCCTGGGACTGTGGCTCTGGGTTTGCGCCTGACAACAGTGTCCATATATGGAGAGTGACGTGAAGGGCTTCTACTGAAGTGGAATCCCACTCCACTGCTAGAGAGAGCTCCAAAGGTGCTACCTACAGGGAAGGTGGCAGTGTGGCACTACCAGGAAGGGAGGGCTGTGTGGCACTACCAAGAAGGGGGGCTATGTGGCACTACCTGGGAGGGGGGCTGTGTGGAACTACCTGGGAGGGGGGCTGTGTGGCACTACCTGGGAGGGGATGGCTGTGTGGCACTCTCTAAAGAGGGCACTAAATTTAATGGGGTACAAAATGCGGGCCTAATTTCTATATGGGGCCATAAACATGGCCTAACGTCTATATGGGGGCACAAAGTGACCTTTTCTGCCATTTTACTGCCGCCGTGAGTTCCGCCGCAAAGGGCCTACCAAGTCTGTGTCGCCCAAGGGCCCACATAAACCTTGCGCCGGCCCTGGTGGTATATGTCGGCATATATTTTTTTTACTGCATAGGAACGCACAGCAGATTACTGTAGATGTATACCTCTGACATATATGAAAAGAGAATGTGAACAGAGCCTTATATAATAAGTGCAGATTTATTACATATTAAGCCTTTGCAGATATTCTTCTGGCTGCCAAAACCAACTTTAATTGAAGATATTCAGTTAACGGGGAATAAAAGCCATTTTATAGGGTTTAGGAAAGTTCCCCAGTCCAGATACAATTGGAGCAATGTCAAGTTCTTTTAGAGGTACAGAGGATTTCAAGTCAAAGTTTTGCAGGATGGAGACAAGGAATAGGAATAGCTCCATTCGTACCAAGGATTCCCCAAGGCAAATCCTCTTTCCTAAAAAAGCAAAAAATAGAAGACATTTGGTAACTGACTTGACTTATCACTAATAAAACAGTTTGGTGTAGATAGCAGAGTTGGGATTTAAATGGCATGAATGCTGTTAGGGGTGTATCTACCATAAAAGAAGACCACATGACTTCTATGGGACCCGTGTTAGAGAGGACCTGACACTGACCCACAGATGTGTCCACACTTTGCTTGAATTTGGTTAAGGACTCCAATTTCTCATGAAGCCAATTCAATACAATATCGCGACGTGATAGTAAAACCCTTGAAATGCAGCAATCCACATAACAACCACTGGGTGGCCACACATAGACACATATAGCATAGACATCTTGTGACAGAATATTGCAAAATCATGTTTATTTTCAAGGTTGATCATCTCGCGTCATACACCTCAGGATATGTTGAGATATGAGGCAAGGTAAGGAAGGACAAATCTGTACTTCCCCTGACCCTGTCATAGCGGCTACCTACAGCCACGACTGGGGAGCTCACTGCAAAAATAAGTTAGTTTTACAGCTTCCATTGAGTTCAATAGTAGCTGAATAAATTCATATGCAGACAGGTTCATCATATAAAGGAACACTCCAGGCAAAACGGATAAACTGCACTACACTCTTTAAATCTCTGAGACATGCGCCACCCTCTCAGTCCCTGCACTAGGTAGAATAGTGTATCAGGTTTTTCTAGAGTTGCCCTTGAACTCTATGACTGTGGGAAGGGAAGCAGCTGTATGTGTGAAAAATACAAGTCTGAACCCCGATAAAATTATATATTATAAAATCATAGTGATCATTTACTTTAAAGCGGTCCTGGCACCTCTCCTGACATGTACTGTATGTTTCAGTAAATACTTGTATGAGATAACAATTCTGGAATATATTTTCTCAGAACTCTTTGATGTGCCGTTCCTCTGTTATTCTTCCAAGAAATTTATGAATAAATTCCTAACTGTTCATTACCATTTCCCTTATTAATGGGGCGTGTCCTCACACAGTCTCACTAGTGTATGACAGTCATCACTGATTGGACATTGTCAGCCTGTGTAGGGACACACCCCCAACTAATAAGACCCAGTTGTCAATTTATTCATAATTTCTAGGAGGAATAACAGAAGAATGGCACATTTCTATAAGGTATATCTAAGGTTAAATATGTGTTTACCTGCAGCTAGAGGCATGAATGCATCATTTTTCTTAAATTCTCCTTTCTCATTGAGGAAATTCTCTGGATTAAATTCTGTCGGGTACTTGAAACAGGTGGGATCTTTTAGCACAGACGTCAGCATTGGGTAAATATTGATATCCTGAAATTTCAAATAAATTCCATAAAGAGAATACTTGAAGCAAATGAACACCATGGTACATTTTATACATAATGTATCCTAGAGTATATAGGAGCATAGGTATCAAAGTTTGAGGTGAGAGTCTTCTGGGCCCACCTCACATGTAGAGTATCCAGAGCTGCATTCACAATTCTGTTGTTTTGTTTTGGTTGTTATTGGAAACAGTCAACAAATTTTTGACAGACACACCCCTGAGCTACTTTTCTGCAGTGGATTAGTTACTGTTTCCTACATCAAAATACTGTACAGTGCCTGGTGTGAAGATAACATTTCCCAGAAAACAAATAAGCAAAGTAAACTCTATGCAGCTAATTAACCAGCTAGGAATAATCAGAGATTTTGGAATTAATGCAATATAAATAATTTAATGTATTTACAAAGTAACTAGATTTTTATATTAATTTATTATATTTATGTAACGTGGTGGCCCCCGAGGTGGTGTAAGGGTCAATCCAGGTGTGTGGCAGAAAAGATGGTACAGATACCAGAAAATATTATGGCAACTGACATGTTCATGGCACAACCAGCCACAGCAGCAAAAACATCAACTCTTCTCAATATGAGAAGCACAGTTCTTAGACATGGCTCAGGCAGGCGGATAATGGCCGGCTCACACTTTGTCGCAGACAGAGCCAAGAGTGCTCCTCTCTAATACCCTCCACTGATTAAATGACCTCTGCAGACACGGGGAGGCTCCTCTTCTCCCTTTTCACCCGCAATACACTCCAAGACCCACAGACTCAGTGCCATCGCTTCCACAGCTCACTCTCCGCGGCTTCCTTTCAGCCAGGTTCTTTCTCTTCCACCCAAACACTGAACACTCACTGGCAGGAGCAGCGTTTTATGTAATTATCACCACCCCAAAGTTAGGACACGTCGTAGCCATGCTGTGTTGTCCTAACGCTATTATGGCACAGCATAAATTTAGGCAAAGTTGGCGGCAGGGCCATATAGACTGGCGCCAAGCAAGCCAGCCATCAGCGAGCCAGCCATCAATCGCCTTTACAACTCAAAATCAATTCTACAGTGAAATAAACATCAGTAGCACAGCCCAAACAAACACAACAGGCTGGAGCGGCCACTCCTCCACAGGAACGCCACCTAGGGGAATAAAACGGCAACAAAAGCACACCGTATTCACTGCACTTAAAGGCACAGTGCAAAAATGTAACAAATGAATGCATATGTACAACGCAAAATCCCCTTTAAGAGTTGAACATTCTCCCCCACCCTCCTACACACACATCTATATATATATATATATATATATATATATATAGACACAAGAATTTTGCAGCATTTCCAAAGATAGGCATTTTTCAAGTGATTTATTCACCCATGTTAAAGTGTAGCTAAACGTTCAACAAACTTCTGACATGTCATAGTGACATGTCAGAAGTTTGGATTGGTGGGGGTCCGAGCACTGGGACCCCCACCAATCGCTAGAACGAAGTATCTGAAGTGCTCATGTGAGTGGGATCTGCTTCGTGTCTGTTCGGCTTTTTCCGAAATAAATGTATCGGTGTACGGACTCAATACAAAGTCTATGAGCCCGTACACCGATACATCGGCTTTCCGTAAAAATCCAAACAGAAATGAAACATCTCCCACTCACATGAGCGCTACAGCTGCTTCGTTCTAGCGATTGGTGGGGGTCCCAGTGCCCGGACCTCCACCAATCCAAACCTCTGACATGTCACAATGACATGTCAGAAGTTTGTCGAGCGTTTAGCTACACTTTACCAAAACAGCAACTTTTCAGTCCCCTTTACTAGAAGAAATGTCGCTGTCTTGTCAACATAGGTGGATGAATATAATATATATACTATACCCTTTACCCTATTTCTGTCTTCTACAACCTTCAACTGTAGGTTTAAAACGTAATTCAAGGGAACATAAAGAGAGTGAACACTTTCAACAACTATTCTTCAAATCCTTTCGACTGTTAGATTGTTTTGGGCTGTCACTGCTATTTCTGTTCTGTTTTGTGTATTTTATTTGTGCACTTATAAATTCACCCTCCTTACACCCTATACACCACTGTCATCCATACATACTTTTTTTTCCCATTTGTGAACTTACAGCATATCAACAGAATATTCCATAAATGCCTGAAAAGTGGGGGTACCACTTCTGGAAACCTCGCCTATTGAAAGAACAGGTGACCCCTGATTCCACGGAGCCATCACCTTTCACTCCTGAAATCAATGTAAAAGTGTCTGGACCTGGCAAAGCCCTCTAGGTTGAAGACTATGGCAGTTGTGGAAGGAGCTGAGCGCTGCTTCCTCTGCTCTTTCCATTTCTTCCATAGACTTCAATGGAGAGAGAACTGCGCATGTGTTGCCACCTCTCCATTCATTTCCAAAGTAAAAGAGTCCGTTGATGGCAGCTTTGAATAGGAAAACAGGGGTCCCAGGTACCCTGTTCTCTGGATAGGTGAGGGTCCCAGAGTGGACCCCCACCTTTCCCCCATTTATGACATATTTGGTGTACCCCTTTAAATAATAAAATACATTATTAACATGCTCTGTGGCACATTCTGTATACATATGAGAGACATAGACTGGCCGAGGTCTAGTTACCATGACATGGGATATGTCTATGTATAAATCTACATGCAGGAAGATACAGTATATCCGGTACCTTTGGTAAAGTGTAACCTTTCAGTGTGACCTCTTTTGTTGTCCTCCGTGGCGCTCCCATTGGGATTAGGTCTGTAAATCTTTGCATTTCATGAACCATTGCTTCTGTGTACGGCATGTGGTTCCTGTCTTGTAATGTTGGGCCACGATTTTGGCCTATGACTTGGTCGATCTCTTTGTGCACTTTAGCTGGGGTACAGGAAAACACAATTATAATTTAAAATTAGCAAATCGATCCATGTTGCAGGCCTGTTAATAAGGGTAAGGCTTCATTTACATCGCATTGGGGGCTTTGTTAGAGATCCAAACCGAAATTACTGAAAACATTGTGCAGCAAGCTGCTCTATGTTTTCCGATAAAATGACGGCCAACATGATGAGAACCTGACAAAACACATTTAAAGGGGTTGTCCAGTCAAAAGAAATTCATGGCCTATCCGTACTGTCAATGGGGCGTTTCTTTTCTTGGAAATGGCATGGGGGACATCACACAGTCTTGTCGTCATTGTCCGACAAGAGCTGGAGAGAGAAAGAGACCAACGCGCGCACAGCTCCGACGCCACCGCTACGGAACACAAGAGGAGAAGAATTCCCATTCTTCTTCTTCTCTTCTGTTCCTTGGCAGCGGCGGAGCTGTGTGTACACGTGCATGCTCTCCTCTCTCCAGCTCCTGTCAGGCAGTGAAGGAAAGACTTTGATCTTGCGAGAGAGATCACACAGCACAAGCCGCTCTGACACTATGTGAAGCTGATTAGACAGTTTCAGAGCAATAAGTATCACGCCCCTTGCCCTTTTCAAGAAAAGAAACGCCCCATTGGCAGTACAGGGGTAATTAACATATCGGGCGCGGAGAAGGCTAAAAACATAGTTTAAAGCAGGGGTCTCAAACTCGGCCGGGTAAATGTAGCACATAGGGTAGCAGTGTAAAGTATGGGGGATGGAAAGAACCGTAGCCTAGCCATTGCATCTACAACCACTGAATAACTAACGAATAACTTAATAACTCTGCGGCCCAGATCACATAGAGTGGAAACTGCGTCGGAATCAGCGCCAAAAAACGTCCAAAACTGCCTCCCATTGTTTTCAATGGGTGGCGGAGGTGTTTTTTTTCCGTGGTGGTTTTGGCCGCTCATGGTAGAAAAAAGCAGCATGCTCTTTCGTGCCGCGGTTCCTCCTCTGACCTTCCATTGAAATCAATGAGAGGCAGAGAAAGCATTTTTTGCTGCGTTTTTTCCCCACGGCGCTCAATGGCTGCGAGTGAAAAATGCAGCGAAAAATGCCGCAAAAAAACGGCAAGAAAGTGCAGGCAATCAAAATTTGCCTCAAAATTATTGAAGGAATTTTGAGGCAGATTTTTTCTGCCTGCGAAAAAACTCTGTGTGAATAGAGGGTGGAAAAATAGCGCAAATGATGAGAAAGCCAACTAGAAATGTTGAAACAGCTCACATGATTACAATAAACTCATTTAAAGAATTTCCTGCCTTAACAAAATATATAACATGGAGAAGCACCTGAGCGTGAGCCATCTTGATTCTTCTAAGAAAGCAGTGAGAGTTTGCACTTACATATGGCTCATCTTCACCTCCTAATGTGCATTTAAGGGTCTCCTGAAGATGTACCTATTAGGTATTTTCTATTAGGGTATGTTATACATGCCATGAGTTAATGGCGGTCTTTCCTGATGAAGCCTTTTAAGAGAATATATTCCCTCACTTACCAAGGACATCCGGGTATTTCATGAGAATTAACAGAGAATAGGTTGTGGTTGTGCTCATGGTCTCCACTCCAGCGAAAAATATCTGGAGAGTGCAAGCCAATAAATTCTTCATGTTAAATTCACTGTTTGGGTTAATTTTCTCCTGGTGAAATAAAAAAGATAATAAAATATCAGTCGTGTCTAATACTGTCGGTATACATTAGAAAGCTGTTGAGCCTATTTTCTTCCAGGGTGATAGCCGAACACAGAGTTGTCTTGACTTTAGCGGTGGACAGGTAAGTTGGAGACTGAGTTGACTATATGCATATATGCAGGACATTCCGTGGAAAGGTTGGAGAGATGGTTTTGAAGCAGGAGAGGAGAAATGCAGCAGACGTGCAGAGAGAAGACACTTTTGGGCACCGTAAAAGCTGTGAACAATGCTGAGGGTTGATTGCATATCAGATGTAGATTCTTGAAAATAGTTTTGCAAGGCCTCCTTCCTCCAGTTGGTTGACTGACTTGACCATGATGTTAAAGGAGTTATCCACCCACGGACAACTGATGACCTATCCACAGGATAGGCCATCAGTATATTATTGGTGGAGGTCCGACACCTAGACCCCGCACCTGTCAGCTGCTTCGGCTGTCCATGCCGGAAGTAGATGGCTTCGGTCACCGAATAGCGGCCGAGCTGTAGTACTGCAGCTCTGCTCCTATTCAATACTGCTTCCGGCTCTAACTACTGCATACTCTTCATAACATCTGGAGGCAGCTGGAAAAGCTGATCGGTGCGGGATCCGGGTGTTGCTCCGATCAGGTCATCAGTTGTCCATGAGTGGAAACTCCTTTAAGGTTGATTGGGACATCCCAGAGTTCCTCCTGTGGACTCCAAAAAAGTTCAGACTGTCTTCAAATCAGACATAAATAAGCTGGCTATCTTGTCTGTCAGAGCTGTTGGTGGTTGGGAATGTTTTTTTTTACTATGGAGATGGTAGAACATTTAGCGGTATAGCTCTGAGTGGCTGCATCCCATTGCCATTGAATTCAGGCACCAAAGGGATAAAGGGGTGTCTAGTTTAAAAAACAAAAACATTTTCATATACCTTCTTAGGGAATTCTGAGTTTGCCAGAGTGGAGAGTGGTCACTCTGGATGACCTGTCCTGTTCTGCATTACATAGACAACCTATTGATTTGAATGGACACTGTGTAATGCTTAATTTTACCTGTGGTGGCGCCTCAGGGAAATTGTACACTTACTGCCAGGTTCCTCCATAGATAACAGTTGATCGCTGGGGGTCTCATTCGGGAGACACTTTGTGATCAGCTTATTGTCATGGGACCCTCCAGGCAAACAAATCCTTGAAGGATGTCTGGGGTCTCCTAATCAAGTGAGGACTGGCAAGAGTCTGGTAATGTACAAGCAAAGGTCTAACCTGCGAGCTGGGCCTGGTGGTTTCAGGGAACCACACTGGGATCAGCTTTTTGTTGAGTGGAAGTGGGCAGGGGATTTTTTTGGGGTATAAGCACGCTTGTTAGAAATGGAAAATAGTTGCTGTCTCAAAGTAGGAAGAGGTGAAGATAATGGCTCTTCCAAGTAGGTCTTTACTGGATCGCTAGCGAGTTGATGGCAAAATTTCTCAAGACTCATAACCAACTTACTTGATGTTAGTTTTAGGCAGCAAGTGGTCTTGAGTTGAATTTCTCTGTCTCCTCCCATGGTGAAAAATGTCATTAAATGTTGAGTAAGAAACCAATATCAAATCATGTAGCCTGGCTCCCAATACCTTTAAGGTCTGTTTAATAGACATACAATCTATAAGCTTCCCAAAATAGAACAACCCAATAGAAATACTGACACATACAAAGTAGCTCCATAAAACATTGTAACTTTTGCCAATTTACCTTTTCCATTTTAATGAGGAAGGCATCAACATAGTCTCTGGGATTATTAGGATCCAAAGTCTCCTGATTGATTTTCACCCTACCGTCGACATACTTGGTGAGATTCTTAAAACATTTATTTATCTTCTGGTGAGGCCCAGGAATAAATCTCATTAGCCATGGAAACATCTCATATATCTGCAACGCAAACAGATGAAAAATATTGTAAGTATATAATGCTACAGCAAGGAAATACTCTGTTGACATCCATTTGTGTAAGGGTATGTTTACACAAGACGAATACGCTGCGTAAAAGCACACAGCGTATCCGACCTGATCGCCACAGGGAATCCCGGAGAAAAACGACAGGTATTATATATTATTTTCCCATTAAAAAATAGTTGGCCAGTCTATCGATCACTACCAATTACCATTAATAAAAAAGTTACTACTATAAATGAGGCCTAACATTGTTCCCCATCCATACTCGCTAAATAATGACCACATGCGAGGAGCGCCACCTGCTGGTCAGATGTACGACAAAAACCCTGATAATAAGTGCTTTCTCCCTGCTACGTATCCGTTTCTTTCTTACCTGTCCCCAGGATGAGCTTATAGTCGTGAACGCTTGATATATATAAGTCAAAATAGTAGTAATCTCTTTGTCCTCGTAGTTATAGCGATTTCCAAACATGATGGAAAAGATAATGTTGTAAAAGGATTTGCTGAGACACTGCCGAGGATCAAAAAATGACTCTAGAAAGGATGGAAAATTACATTTTTTCGAACTTGTTATATATTTGCAGATATTGTTAAATTACAGGCTTTTCTGTCTAACAGGTCCTTTACATGATTTCAATAAGCACATACAAAAATACAGAAGCAAAGTTGAAATCTTAATGTATCTGTAAAGGATCTGCCAGGCACAGCTTCGGGGTTAACTCCCATAGGTAATCAGTCTACACCTGAATCTACGTCTCTGAGACTGACTTCTTCTTCCACCACTCAGGATGGCAGGCTTAGGAGTGGGAGAGCCTATCGCAGCCTGGCCAGACGGAGCTAGCTCCCGCCCTCTGTCTATTTATACTTGCCTTTCCTGTTCCTCCTTGCTTGTGATTCCTCTCGTGTGGTTTCCTGGCCCAGCTACAGCTCCTAACTATTTGATCCTGCTCCATACTGACCCTGGCTTACTGACTACTCTTCTGCTCTGCGTTTGGTACCTCGTGCTCTCCTGGTTTGACTTGGCTCGTTCACCACTCTGTTGCTCACGGTGTTGCCGTGGGCAATTGCCCCTTTCCCTTTGCTTTGTATTCCCTTGTATGTTTGTCTCGTGCACTTACTGAGCGTAGGGACCGCCGCCCAGTTGTACCCCGTTGCCTAGGTCGGGTCGTTGCAAGTAGGCAGGGACAGAGTGGCGGGTAGATTAGGGCTCACTTGTTTGTTTCCCTACCCCCGTCGTTACATAATCACAAGCCCATACCTAGTCTACCCTGGTCCCTGACACCACTATGGACCCCCTTGAATCCCTGGCTCAGCAAATGCAGGGTCTCTCCCTACAGGTCCAGGCCCTGGCTCAGAGGGTCAACCAGCCTGATGCTACCTTGGTAGTTCCCCTCACCTCACCGCCTGAACCCCACCTCAAGTTGCTCGACCGTTTCTCAGGGGACCGGAGGGCTTTTCTCTCCTTTCGGGAGAGTTGTAGGCTTTACTTTCGCTTAAAGCCCCACTCCTCAGGTTCTGAGAGCCAGCGAGTGGGTATAATTATGTCCCGGCTCCAGGACGGGCCCCAAGAATGGGCCTTCTCCTTGGCTCCTGACGCCCCTGAACTTTCCTCCGTTGATCTTTTCTTTTCTGCTCTCGGACTCATTTATGACGAGACTGACAAGACTGCCTTTGCCGAGAGTCAGCTGGTGACCTTACGTCAGGGTAAGAGACCTGTGGAGGAGTATTGTTCTGACTTTAGGAAGTGGTGCGTAGCTTCTCGGTGGAATGACCCTGCCTTAAGGTGCCAGTATAGGTTGGGTCTGTCGATTGCCCTGAAAGACCTGCTAGTTAGCTATCCCTCTTCTGACTCCCTAGACCAGGTTATGGCTTTAGCGGTACGACTTGACCGACGTCTCAGGGAAAGACAACGCAAACGTTTATGTGTTTTCTCCTCCGACTCCCCCATGATGCCTCCCGAGGTTCCGTTGCTTCGTTCTTCCCCGGAAGAATCAGAGGTACCTATGCAACTCGGGGCCTTCGTGTCCCCCCAACAACGTAGAGATTTCCGCAGGAAGAATGGTCTCTGCTTCTACTGTGGGGATGACAAGCATCAAGTGAACAACTGTCCTAAGAGTAAGAATGCAGCCGGAGAACTTCCGCGCCTAAGTGATCATCGGGGAGGTCACTTGGGCGCACAGGTATTTCCCGTAAATATGAAACGTAATAAGATCTTGCTTCCCTTTCAGGTCTCTTTTGGTGGTAGGTCTGCTACCGGCAGTGCCTTCGTGGATTCAGGGTCCTCTGCTAATATCATGTCTGTGGAATTTGCTATGTCTCTTGCTATGGCTTTGATTGATTTGTCTAAACCTGTCCCGGTAGTGGGTATCGACTCCACTCCTCTTGCTAATGGTTATTTTACACAGCATACCCCTGTTTTTGAACTCCTTGTTGGCTCCATGCATTTGGAGTAGTGCTCTGTACTGTTGATGCAGGGATTATCATCCGATTTGGTTTTAGGCCTTCCCTGCTTGCAGTTGCATAATCCCACGTTTGACTGGAATACGGGGGAGCTTACCAAATGGGGTAATGAATGTTTGACGTCATGTTTTTCTGTTAATTCTATTTCTCCCCCTGAGGAGGTGAACACGCTACCTGAGTTTGTTCGGGACTTCGCTGATGTTTTCTCTAAGGAGGCCTCCGAAGTGTTACCTCCTCATAGAGAATACGATTGCGCTATCGAATTGGTACCAGGAGCTAAGCTTCCTAAGGGTAGGATATTTAATCTTTCTTGTCCCGAACGTGAAGCCATGAGAGAGTATATCCAGGAATGCCTGGCCAAGGGTTACATTCGCCCCTCTACTTCTCCGGTAGGTGCTGGCTTCTTCTTCGTAGGGAAGAAGGATGGTGGTCTAAGGCCATGCATTGACTACCGTAACCTGAATAAGGTCACTGTAAGGAACCAGTATCCCCTTCCTCTGATTCCTGATCTCTTTAATCAGGTTCAGGGGGCCCAATGGTTCTCTAAGTTTGATCTACGGGGGGCGTATAACCTTATCCGCATCAAAGAGGGGGATGAGTGGAAGACTGCGTTTAACACGCCCGAAGGTCATTTCGAATACCTCGTCATGCCCTTTGGGTTGTGTAATGCTCCGGCGGTCTTCCAGAATTTCATAAATGAGATTTTGAGAGATTACCTGGGGATAATTCTTGTAGTGTACCTTGATGACATACTGGTGTTTTTCAAGGACTGGCCCTCCCACATTGAGCATGTCAGGAAGGTGCTACAGGTCCTTCAGGAAAACAAACCGAAAAATGTGTGTTTGGGGTACAGGAGATACCATTTTTGGGTCAAATCCTCACTCCTCATGAATTCCGCATGGACCCCGCCAAGGTTCAGGCTGTGGCGGAATGGGTCCAACCTGCCTCCCTGAAGGCGTTACAGTGTTTTTTTGGGTTCGCTAATTATTACAGGAGATCTATTGCTAACTTCTCGGTCATCGCTAAGCCTCTTACGGACCTCACTCGCAAAGGTGCTGATCTACTCCACTGGTCTCCTGAGGCTGTCCAGGCTTTTGAGGTCCTTAAGAAGTGCTTTATCTCGGCCCCGATGCTGGTTCAGCCCAACCAAATGGAGCCCTTTATCGTGGAAGTTGACGCTTCCGAGGTGGGAGTGGGGGCTGTCTTGTCCCAGGGTACCAGGTCCCTCACCCATCTCCGCCCCTGTGCCTACTTCTCCAGGAAGTTTTCGCCCACTGAGAGTAACTATGATATTGGCAACCGCGAACTCTTAGCCATTAAATGGGCATTTGAAGAGTGGCACCACTTCATGGAGGGGGCTAGGCACCAGGTAACGGTCCTTACCGACCACAAGAATCTGGTTTTCCTAGAATCTGCCCGGAGGCTAAACCTGAGACAAGCTCGATGGGCGCTATTTTTTACCAGATTCAACTTTTTGGTTACCTATAGGGCTGGGTCTAAAAATATTAAGGCCGATGTACTGTCGCGTAGCTTCATGGCCAGCCCTCCTTCAGAGGAAGATCCTGCTTGTATTTTGCCTCCCGGTATAATCATTTCTTCTATTGATTCTGATTTAGTCTCTGAAATTGTGGCTGATCAAGGTTCAGCTCCCGGGAACCTTCCTGAGGACAAGCTGTTTGTTCCCCTGCAATACCGGCTAAGGGTACTTAGGGAAAATCATGACTCCGCACTATCTGGTCATCCAGGCATCCTGGGTACCAAACACCTCATTGCCAGAAACTATTGGTGGCCTGGGTTGCCTAAAGACGTTAAGGCCTACGTCGCCGCTTGTGAGGTTTGTGCTAGGTCCAAGACTCCCAGGTCCCGACCAGCGGGCTTACTACGTTCGTTGCCCATTCCCCAGAGACCTTGGACTCATATCTCCATGGATTTTATCACCGATTTGCCTCCATCCCAAGGCAAGTCGGTGGTGTGGGTGGTAGTAGACCGCTTCAGTAAGATGTGCCACTTTGTGCCCCTCAAGAAACTACCCAACGCTAAGACGTTAGCTACCTTGTTTGTCAAACACATCCTGCGTCTCCATGGGGTCCCTGTCAATATTGTTTCGGACAGAGGGGTACAATTTGTTTCATTGTTTTGGAGAGCCTTCTGTAAAAAGTTGGAGATTGATCTGTCCTTCTCCTCTGCCTTCCATCCTGAAACTAATGGCCAAACTGAGAGGACTAATCAGTCTCTAGAACAATATTTAAGGTGTTTTATCTCTGACTGTCAATATGATTGGGTCTCATTCATTCCCCTCGCTGAATTTTCCCTTAATAACCGGGTCAGTAACTCGTCAGGGGTCTCCCCCTTTTTCTGTAATTTTGGGTTTAATCCACGGTTCTCCTCCGTTTCACCTGATAGTTCCAACAATCCCGAGGTAGAGGTCGCTCATCGGGAACTGTGCACAGTCTGGGCCCAGGTTCAGAAGAACCTAGAGGCGTCCCAGAGCGTACAAAAAACTCAGGCTGATAGAAAACTTTCTGCTAACCCCTTGTTTATGGTCGGGGATCTGGTGTGGTTATCGTCTAGGAACTTGCGTCTTAAGGTCCCGTCCAAGAAGTTTGCTCCCCGGTTTATTGGGCCGTATAAGGTCATTGAAGTCCTCAATCCTGTCTCCTTCCGGCTGGAGTTACCCCCATCTTTTCGTATACACGACGTGTTTCATGCCTCCCTCCTTAAATGCTGCTCCCCGTCCTTGGCTCCCTCGAGGAAACCTCCTGTTCCCGTTCTCACCCCTGAGGGGGTGGAATTCGAGGTGGCCAAGATTGTGGACAGCAAGATGGTCCAAGGCTCCCTCCAGTACCTGGTCCATTGGAGAGGATACGGGCCTGAGGAGAGGACTTGGGTACCCGCCCGGGATGTTCACGCTGGGGTATTGGTCAAGAAGTTCCACCTTCATTTCCCCAGTAAACCAGGTCCTCTTAGAAAGGGTCCGGTGGCCCCTCATAAAAGGGGGGTACTGTAAAGGATCTGCCAGGCACAGCTTCGGGGTTAACTCCCATAGGTAATCAGTCTACACCTGAATCTACCTCTCTGAGACTGACTCCTTCTTCCACCACTCAGGATGGCAGGCTTAGGAGTGGGAGAGCCTATCGCAGCCTGGCCAGACCGAGCTAGCTCCCGCCTGCCTTTCCTGTTTCTACCTTGCTTGTGATTCTTTCCGTGTGGTTTCCTGGCCCAGCTACAGCTCCGAACTATTTGATCCTGCTCCATACTGACCCTGGCTTACTGACTACTCTTCTGCTCTGCGTTTGGTACCTCGTGCTCTCCTGGTTTGACTTGGCTCGTTCACCACTCTGTTGCTCACGGTGTTGCCGTGGGCAATTGCCCCTTTCCCTTTGCTTTGTATTCCCTTGTGTGTTTGTCTCGTACACTTAATGAGCGTAGGGACCGCCGCCCAGTTGTACCCCGTCGCCTAGGTCGGGTCATTGCAAGTAGGCAGGGACAGAGTGGCGGGTAGATTAGGGCTCACTTGTTCGTTTCCCTACCCCCGTCATTACAGTATCTGTGTTCCTATGACAACACTGCTGATCCTGTGCCCTGGCAGTTAAGTTTTATCATAGGAACAATGGCTTTCATTAAAATAAATCAATTAGATGTCACCTGGTTGACTGATTGGCCAAGAGGCACACAAGGTTGCGGACAAGACTCCTTTTAGCACTCATGCCATCCACTCAAGCACGTGACCACATGTACTTCTTGGTGCCTTCATTTTAATACAGCATTGAAACTGCACCCCAAACACAGTAACATCCACCAAAGTGTTTAGAAAGAGTATCGAATAGATAGGGCAATGAGAGAAGAAAAATGGTGTATCCAGCACTCTTGTAAAAGAAATAGGTTTTATTTGGCGTAACGTTTGTCGTCGATGACCACAAACTCCTTCCATCCAGTCGACGCCCTTCTCTCCAGAGATGTCTGCACATACGGCCATCCTGTTCCACAGTGACCACCAGGGTGCGCTCACGAGCTCAGTCTAGATTTAAGAAGCCAAAGCGCACGCAGGTGGGAGATTGAGCCGATTGCTCCCAGAGCACCCAGGGCTATAAGAAGGGCCCAGCCCCTTCCTGCCATGCCTGAGCGTTGTTGTCATACCCAAAGTTTGTCTATGCAAATGGTCTCCTAGTGTTTTCCAGTTCCCAGTGTTTCCCATACCTGTATCCTGTATCCCGTGCTATCCTGGTTGAGTACCGTGTTGAGCTGTAGTCGTGCTGTGCTGCATACCACGCCTGTCCTGCTACACCACGCCTGACGTCTGCCTGCTGCCTAGTCCCAGCCGAGCCTGCCTTGCTACTGTGCGAGCTGCCACAGGTACACTATACAAACTATAGACTGTTACCTGCGCCCTGTTGGCCAGCTGCCATTCCATTAAGGCGGTACGGCCCAGTGGGTCCACAAACCCAACGTGACATTTGGTCATTTTAAAAATAAAACAATTAAAATGATAATCCCGGGACCACGTTTACGCGTTTCAAACCTCTAGGGTTTTTAATCATAGCTATTATTAAGAACCCTAGAGGTTTGAAACGCGTAAGCGTGGTCCCATGATTATCATTTTAATTGTTTTGTTTTTAAAATAACCAAATAAAATCTTTTTTACAAGAGTGCTGGATACACCATTTTTCTTCTCTCATTGCCTTGTATACCTGCTGTCGACTCTGGACTTCTCTTGGGATATCTCCGAGCACCTTTATCATTCGCACCGTGGTCTTGACAAAATGCGTGGACTAATGCAGTGGAAACGCGGTGAACGAAACCTTTGTTTATTTTTTCTATTTTTATCTAATAGATAGTTTTTTCTTAAGGGGTAATGCTCACAGCCTTATTTCAGATGACTTGCACATTATGTATTATGAAATCCATGAAAATCTATGGGGCCATACTGTACCTCAATGGCTCTCGGGGAGAATATCTCCATAATACAATGCTGTATGGAGGTACCATATGGCGGTACATGGAGTGTCTATGTCTCCATAGTAGGGAACCATAGGGACTACATTCACACAGCTCTGCCGTACATATGATGCATTATGTTGTATTGATATGTGGTCATGTTCTTCTATAATTATTCTTTGGTCAGAATTTCCTTCTCATTCACCTCTCCTGATTTGGTATTTTCTGTACTAACCTTTGGTGTCCTTCAGGGCTGATATCAAGTGACGGATCTCTTCATGAATTCGATCCTCGGTACTACTTTTACCGAAACCAAAATCTCGCAAGGTCATGAGAGAAAAGCGTCTGAGATCCCTCCACCTCTTCATATTGGCAGTAAAAATGATACCTATGAACAGAAATAAAAAATGAAGGTACATCAGTGAACTCATTATTTAAAGGCTAAAAATGGCTAAAAATGTGTATCAGTGCATTTGGTGCAACTTTCGAATTACTTTTTATACAAAAAATACTTTTACTTTTTGAGATACAGCTGCTTTGTATCCCGTATACAGAGCAGCTGTATCTTGTTCAGTGGCACTGACGGGTTTAGTGTCCAAGTTCTGTGAACTATGAAATAAAACTGTGAAATATGGATGGTTATTACTTACCAGAGTCCTTGTAGAAGGCATCAAAGGCTGGCATATCTCCTCTGTTTAAGTAATCATCACCTTTGTCCAGATATATTTCTTTCACAAGCTTGTACCCAGTGACCACTATGACTGGACGAGTGCCCAGATAGACTGTGAATATATCACCATACTTCTCACTGAGCTAAAAAGAAGAATGAAAACAGCTTCAGCCACTTTATAGAAAAACAAAGATTTACCAAACCATTTGCCTTTAGCTCTATGATTTAATGCACCTGTTTTAAAGAATCGAATCCCTATATTTACTGATATCATTTATTGTCAATAAGGTTCCATGTCCACACTCACTCACCCAAGATGAGAAACAGCGCCACCTGCTGGCCGGATAGATAACCACAAAAAGGTTTTGTGTGGGGCACATTACGTCACATATATATGTTTTATTTTGGTCAGTTCGATGGTTTGGTGAACCTGTCAGCAAAGAAACCCCTAATATTTAAAGTATACCTCCAGTTTTACTGAAGCAGGAGTGATCCAAAGCTAAAAAGGGTAACAAAGGGGATTTCATGTCCCCCTTATTCCATGGAGCCCATTAATGAAAAAACAGACCATTAGTTAAGGGGGGGGGGTAAAGTTTGTCAGTGGTGGGCAGGGTAAAGAGTGAGTATGTTGAAAAAAGAAAAAAATCCTGTCTTCCTACATCGGCCACTAGTGGGAGCTTAAAGGGATCCTGTCATCACCATCTTACCTTATAAAACGTCCTGACCCTGTAGTGGCCGCAGCTGTCCATAGTTGATTGATGTGTTCTTCTCTCCTCACGTCCTCCTCTTGCCCGAAATATTATCCTTTAAAGTTTTACCGCCATTTATGGTAATTAAATTTAGCTTAGTGACGCACGATCTTAACTCCGCCCACGTACGCCGCCCGTACAACACTAAATGCCAAAATCGCATTTCAGATCTTGCGCATGCGTGCCTCACCACCCTTCTCTGCTTCATTCATCCTGAAATTTTTAACTGCGCATGCGCCGCACGTGTACACACCCCCTTTCGTCGTCGTATGTTATACAGCATAACTGTCAATTGTCAATGAGCAAGCGCGGGATTTCATGTGCAGTGCAGTGAGGAGCTGTCAATCAAAAACAAGGAGGCGGAGCCAGCTCTGAAGCGCTGGAGGAATGAAAACCTGACTCTTTTCAAGTGAAGATTTGACTCTTTTGTGCTCATTTGCATACGGCGCGGGACCACTGAAAACCGGAATACTGAAGGTACTGAGCCGACTTTTAACATATTTATAGGTTAGCTAACAATGATTTTTCACCCATTTTCACAAGGTATTGCTGGCTTGATACCGAAAATGCTGGTGACAGGTTCCCTTTAAGCGCTCACGACATATATTTATACATTTTTCATAGAGCTGTTTGGAAGCTGTATAAATCTGTACGCTGTGAACTCACCCTAGTGGTGCCTACAGGTAAACAGAATCTTATCATGAAGGTAAGCAGCAGGAGTTGATTGCTGGGCACTCTCTCACTACAAACTCCATAGCAATGGCATGGCCTGCCTTTATAGTAGGTACATAGATTTTCTTCTATGCAAGTTTTTGTACAAATCACAACAAAATATAAGCCACAAAACCAGTAAATACACCGTAAAGGGATTTGGGGGTTCTAGCCTTCGCAATACGTGTGGTCTGGGAGCCTCAGACAGACAATACCCTCCGCTCTTGACTCTGTGCATGGTTCCTGATTGTGTTGCTGGGATCCTGGAAGGAGAAGTATCAAAATAGGAAGAAATCTGGCATCATGCCACTTCTCTTCATGCCCTACTGTAACGGATGCAGTCGCAGACAGCAGACTCCTATCATCCTGTAGACGTCCACCTCCCCAGAAATGGCAGCACATGCGGCCGTCCTGTCCTGCAGTGACCACTAGGGTGCACGCTCAAGCTCATTACCGGCCTGAGCGTACTGTCACGATCTCTGGGTATGTGGACCCACTGGGCCGTACCGCTGTAGCGGTATAGCAGGTGGCCAATACAGAGTACCAAGTAAAGTCTATAGTTCAAGCAAGGGTACCTGTGGTGGTTCAGACAGTAGCGATGACTAGGCTCAGATGGGACCTTGGCAGCAGACACCAGGCGTGGTGTAACACAGCAGACAGGTAGGTGGTACAACACAACTCCAACTCTTTAAGGCACAGGAACAAGGTAGCACGGGATACAGGATACAGGTAGCAGGTACGGGAACACTGGGAACTGGAAGACACTGAGGGACCATTTGCAAAAACTAACACGGGTAACACAACAACGCTCTGGCAATGAAGTAAGGGGTAGGGCCCTTCTTATAGTCCAGGGTGATCATGGGAGCAATCAGTCAATCTAAAACATTTATGTGCTCTGGCCCATTAAGGCTGGGAATGAGCTAGAGCGCACACCCTAGTGGTCACTGCGACAGGACGGCCGCATGTGCTGGCATCTCTGGGGAGGAAGACGTCTGCAGGATGATAGGAGTCTGCGGTCTGCGACCGCGGACGTTACTCCTGCACTAGGCATAAATCATTGTATTAGCTTTGCCGGGAGTTTCCCTTTAATTCTTAACATTTAAGTACCAGATTGGTCCTCTAGGTGGCACTATAGTATTCTAGAACTATACTGTGTGGTACTTTTTTACTAATTCAGCTTTAGCATTAAATAAATAATAGACAGATAAAATAACAACTATGATGATTCTGAATTACTTTATAAAATATATTACAATATTATATAAATAAAATACTATATATAAAAATACCCCATTATATGCTTGTGAGAAAGTAAATTTTGAAAGGCAAGAAAGCATTATACTGTATAAGCGATCAGCAGATTGCATTGTAAAGTAATATAGGGGGACTAAAAATGTAATCAAAGCTTAATTAGGTATGTAAAAAAATTAAAATGTTCACAGTAAAAAATTATTTTTTTCGATAAAAAGTTCCACAAAGTTGCTAAAAGAATCCATATAATAAAGTTAATACATTATTTAAATAGCTATTTGGTCATGGCAAAGACAGCTTAATACTGAAATGCAATAAAGCATTATAGCAGCGATCAGCAGGCCCCCCAGTGGGCTAAAAAATAATTACAATTTAATAAAGTTTAAGTGTTCACAGTAAAAAAACAAAACCAAAAAAATGTGTTAAAAAAAGCCCAATTATAATAAAGTTAATGTTATTTAAATTACATGTTATTGTCACCCCCCCCCAAAAAAAAACTATCAAATGTTAATCATTAATGTGATCTATATGTACCCTAAATTCATTCTATTTGAAAATATAAAAAAAATAAACCCACATATAGCTGCCAGACAGAAAAAAAAAAGTTATGGTTTTTGAAATGCGGCAACATAAAAAAAATTATTTTTTCTGTGAAATTTGCTATTTTTATGCAGTAAAATTAGTAAAACAAACAAAACGATGTAAATTTGGTATCGCCATAATCGTAATTACCCACAGAACAAAGGTAAAGGTGTTATTTATGCCACGCGGTAAAAGGTTAAAAATTCATAGAATTGCTGTTTTCTTTTTTCTTTCCCCCCAAAAATTAAAGTTAATCAATAAGCTACAGTATATGTACCCCCAAAATGGTGCTATTGGAAAACACAAAAAAAAAAGCCCTGTGGCTACATAGATATACAAATAAAAATGTTACGGCTCTCCAGATTTGGTCATGAAAAACGGAAAACGATTGCTGCATCGTGAAGGCCAAAATAGGCAGGTGCTTTAGAAATAAAGAACTTGAAGGTACTCACTCACCTTCATGAGAAAATGCACTATATCTCCACCTACATCCAGGGCATTGCCCAGCAATGGAAGAGGTGTTGGTCCAGGGGGGAGATCCCCACGTCTCCAAAATAATTTTATACTTGAAAATAAGATGATGCATGAGATCAACAAAGCAAAAAAAAGCATCAGACCTTGTGATAAATCCATTCCGAGATAGTTCAGCGAAACAGAGGAGCTCTCCAAGTATTCTGCACTCTCACTTGTTATCATTTATATATCCAAAGTACAAAAAAAAGTAGGAGGCACCAAACGAATAAACAATCTGTTTTCTTGTATCTAAATATGTTGCAATTGCGCTGGCCAAATTTTTTTTTTTTACTACAGTATTTTCTAGACAGTGATAATAAATGTCAAAGCAGCCACTGTAGAAATGAGTCTCTAAAACTCAACATGATATTGTGATGGCACAACACCCCATGCCCGTGGCAGGGTGGTAAAAAGCAGTTAGGATGTGTTCACATCAGCGTTGGGCTTCCGTTCTTGGGTTCCATAAGACCTTTCCGTCGGAGGAACCAATGAACGGTAAGCCAAATGGAAACCATACCTTCCGTTTACATTACCATTGGTTTCAATGGTAATGCTTCCGTTGCAGTTGGTTTCTGTATGTTTCCATTCCGTAAAGTTTCAGGTTTTTTTGCGGAAACAATAGCGTAGTTGACAGAGGGAAACAAATGTAAACCAACTGCAACGGAAGCATTATGATTGAAGAGAACCGATGAACGGAAGCCTAAAGCTGATTTGAAGAGGCCCTTAGAGGGTGACTGGTTGCTGTACAATAAGTCAATCTGGCACCATATGGCACTATACTGGCATTGTATGAGACTTTTCCTCAGGGTACTGTATGCACTATTTACATGGCCACTTCTGTACTGGCACTATTCTTCTGGGTACTGCATGTGTTACCAGCAAAGAGAGGGTCAAAACAGGCATGACAGGGTTAATAGAGAAGACAGAGGCAAGAAAGTGTTGACAGCAAAACAAGCTGCAGTTAGGGCCTAGTAGGTAGATGGGGTTTGGTGGAGCTAGGATGTAGGGAGGGTGCTGCAGTACTTTTTTTAAGTAGTAGGGTGCTGTGTTGCATCCCCTAAGGCCTGATGGATGCTATTGCCTTACTGTTGTCTTTGAGGGCTGCAGCTATGCAGCATTGGCCCCAAGAGCAGATTAACACTGTTATGGAGGAAGGGAGTGATAGAGGCTCATATCCTGGGTCACTTGTGGCCCACCCAGTTGTCAGCCGCCCAGTTGTCAGGTAACAGGCCCCGGAGGATCCTGGTACACGTTGGGTTCCAGTGTGGGGGCAGAGTATCAGTGGATAGGACTCTGAATGTACTGGTTCTGCATGCCGGGGGCGAAGATTTAGTGATAAAGGTCTCTAGGGACCTCATAAAGTTTGATCTCTGCCTTTGGTCATTATTTCCAGGGTGGTGCTTTTATGGTATAAGATAATCACCCGCTTGAAGTGGGGATCTGCCAGGTTAGTGGACAGACTAATTAGGACTAGGTGTAAGTTTACTAAACAGGTGTCCCGTTTTGTAGAGCGGACTAAGGGTATAGTGGGTAGGCACCAAGATCTGGAGGTACCTGAATAGGGTCACATGAGATTGGATGGTGTGCATATGAATGATGTGGGCATTGATATATGGTGCCTTGGGTTTCAAAAAGGAATTAAGAATGCTGTCAAGGTGTGGTGGGATTCACAAGTATAATTTGTGAGGCTTACTCATTGTGGTGGTGAAGAGGTTTTAGATGGTATTTACTGAGGGGCCGAGGGCCCATCGGAGATATAGGACCCCTGTCATGAAGGAAAGTTTGGTGTTGGCTCCCAATGGGAGCGGTCCCCGGTGAACAGGTTTAAAAGGAACCAGTGGTTGCGGCACCCTGACATATCTCTCAACCTGCTAAATAAGGCCTTCCAAGACCTCCATGTATATGACAGCGCTTCTCATAGTTTACAATGTTTATAATATTTGTAATAGCATAGCAGTAACATATGCATTATTTATATGGACACTGTATGCACCATTTATGTGGGCACTATATGAGAAATGTTTTTGCCCTGTATGGCTATCTTTATCTGGGCTCGGTATGGCAATGTTAACTAGACAACGTATGGAACAATGGAAAAACACACTATACAACACTATTTAATTCATTGTATACTTGATTTTATTTAATTTAAAAGAAAAATTTCTATCACCAATTTGAATCCTACCCCTCATGGGATACCCATTAGCATTACGTTCCGTTTTTGGTGATCCAATGCTCTAATGTCCAGTTATTGGTAACCCACTCGGTTTTTCCAGTAACATTGTGCCCAGTCTCTCGTGATCGATTTACATTTTGTTCAGCCTAGAATTGTCTATGTTATAATACATAGCTATTAATGGCAGTGTGGTGCAGTGGTCATACTTTAGGGACCCAGCTGCATAGTGGACAATCACTGGTTGCTGGCTGAATCTGACTTTTGGAGGACAAATATTAACTTAAACTCCCAGCATGATTTCCGGCTGTTAGCTGGAGAGATACAGATTGGAGACCACTTTGTATATTGAAATTCTTCCATGTAATTTAGACATTCTTGTTCTTGAAAAGCAATAGCTTCCCGGACGCCTGCATGATGGGAATTGTAATTTTCTAACATCTGAGAGGAGCCGCAGTTTGGGGAAAACTGACTTAGGCTGGGTTCACACTGAGTTTTTTGCAGGCGGAAAATCTGCCTTAAAATTCCGTTTGGAATTTTGAGGCAGATTTTGCTCTGCCTGCACGCCGCGTTTTTCGTGCCGTTTTTCGCCGGTGGCCATTGAGCGCAGCGGGCAAGAAAAGCCATGAAATACGCTTTCTCTGCCTCCCATTGATGTCATTTGGAGGTCACAGGCGTAAACACCCGAAAATAGGGCATGTCCCTTCTTTTTCCCGTGAGACGGTTTTTCCGCTTGCGGGAAAAAACTCCTCCGCCTCCCATTGAAATCAATGGGTGGCATTTTCGGACGTGTTTTGGCGCGTTTTTCGACATGGTTTCCGTGTCCAAAAACTCGTAAAAACACTCTGTGTGAACTCCCCCTTAGATGTCTTTAATGTTATTTTACCTTAGATTAAGATATAAATAATACCTATTAAAATCGGCAGCCTATCCTAAAAGTGGAATGTCGAATTTGCATGTTGAATTTAACAAACTGCCTTTGCTGAGATTTCTAGAACAATGTACATTATTGGGGGGGGGGTGCTGCCTGGGAGTTATGAAGTACCAGTAGATGAAGGCGGATGGCAAGAATAATTGGATCGGGTGAAGTTTACGTCCCCCTCCCTGATTGAACAAGTGAAGTCTACGTCCCTCTCCCTGATTGAACAAGTCAAGATTATGTCCCCCCTGCGTCCTCAGTGACATTGGGGGAGATTTATCAAGCTGTCTTATAGTAAGAATGTTCTTTGTTGCCCATAGCAACCGCACAGCTTTCATATATTAATGAGCTCAGGTAAAATGAAAGCTGAGCTGTGATTGGTTGCTATGGGAAAATGTTACTATAAGACACGTGAATAAATCTCCCCTATTATTTGCAATTTTTTGTTGCCTTTAAATTAAAATGGCTCATCATTTCTTTGAGAAGACACTCTGGCCTATTATATCTTGTACGAATAAAACCTATGTCATCAAATTAATTAAACGTCACTATTTACTTGAAAACAATCCGGACTGCGAAATCTGCCATCAACCTCTGTGTGGGATCGCTCGTCGCCAATGTTCTGATGGATATTCTCGGAAGTATATTTACCAGAAATGTGTGTCATCATGGGTACCCATCAGAAATGGCTCCCGTGCTTCCGTGTGCTGTGCACGATTTGAACGCACCCATTGACTTCAATTGACACCCATTGACACCCAAAGACCTCAGCAAAGTTCAACCACAAACTGAAAGAAGAGGCAGCACTCCAGTAATGTAGAAAAATCCAAAATGTATTCACCCAAAATGTGTCTTTTGTGTAACTTCCCTGGGAAATCATTAGGGATTTGTCATTTGAGGTTTTGGTCGTCCTCTCTTGGACTCGTTAATGTGTGGTTGGTTATACAGTGAAACCTCTTTTGAGCTGACCACCCAAAATTGCACAGAAAAATTGTATATTATGGGGGTGGGTGGTTCACAATGAAAAAGGTGCACTGAATGCAGGTTAAAGCGTCTGATGCAGTCAGCAAACGTGGTTACGTGCAGCACACATGAAGACTAAATTAGAGATTATCATTGATTTTACAAAATAGGAGCAGGAACATTTGTGCATTAGAATGTGTGGGAATTAACCATCTCGTATAATCTGGCATGATCTGCACCAATACATAACATCGTGAAGAAGGCCCAACAGATTTTTCAAGTGTTTTAAAAATTTATGATTTTAGTGTTGAGGTTTTGCAAAAGTTTTATAGGGCAACCATTGAGAGTGCTTTGACTTATGGCATGACATTATGGTAGGGCAATGGTGAAAAAATAAAAGTGTTTGTTATGTAGTGTGGCTAAAAGTGCTAGAGCAAATGTGATGTCTTGCGAATATCAGGTATTTGAGGAGCAATGTGTGAGTAGTGACAGATCTTGGCAGATAGTTCACACCTGTGTAATAACCTGTTTGAATTGCTTCCATCTGGAAGGCGGTATCATGTTATTAGAACATGAATGAGCAGGTTCAGTGAGAGTTTCTATTCTACTGCTGTATGGTTTCTGAATAAGCAAATGTGATTATATGACATGTGCTGGCCTAATGTGTTTATTTTCCTATATCTTTCGTCTTTTTCCAGTTCAAGATGGCCCCATCATTTTTGGTCCCCATCAAATCTCCCATCTCATTCCTGGTCGCCAGCATGGCTCCTTTCTTATTCTTGGACCCCAGCGTGGCTCCCCTTTCATTTTTAGTTCCCAGCAAAGCTACTCTCTCATTCCTGGTCCCCAGCATAGCTACTCTCTCATTCCTAGTCCCCAGCATGGCTCTTTTTATCCTTAGTGCCCAGCATGGTTCTCCTCTCATTCCTGTTACCCAGCCAGATTCACCTCTCATTCCTAGTCCCCAACACGGCTCCCTTCTCATTCCTGGTCCCAAGCATGGCTCCTCTGTCATTCTTGGTCCCCAGCATGGCTCCCTCTCATTCCTGGTCCCCACCATGGTTCCCCTTTCGTTTCTAGTCCCCAGCATGGCTCCCCTCTCATTCCTGGTTCCCACCATGGCTCCCCTTTCGTTTCTAGTCCTCAACATGGCTCCCTTCTCATAACTGTTCCCTTGAATGGCTCCTCTTTCATTTTTGGTCCCCATCAAATCTCCCATCTCATTTGTGGTCATCAGCATGGCTCCCTTCTCATTCCTGGTCCCCACCTTGGCTCCCCTTTTGTTCCTAGTCTCCAACATGGCTCCCTTATGATTCCTTGTCCCAAGCATGGCTCCTCTCTCATTCCTGGTCCCCAACATGGCTCCTCTCTCATTCCTGGTCCCCAGCTGGGCATCCGTCTCATTCCTAGTCCCCAGCTTGGCTCCCCTCTCATTCCTGGTCCTCAGCATGGCTCTCCTCTCATTCTTGTACTGTACAAAACACAAGCATGAACGAGCAGGTTTCTGAATAAGCAAATGTGATTGTATGATGTGCTGGCCTAATGTGTTTATTTTTCTATGTTTCCACTTTTTCCAGTTCAAGATGGCCACATCATTTTTGGTCTTCACCAAAGCTCCCCTCTCATTCTTGGTCGTCAGCATTGCTCCCTTTTCTTTCCTGGTCCCAAGCATGGCTGCTTTCTCATTCTTGGTCCCCAGCATGGCTTCCCTCTCATTCCTGGTCCCCAGCATTGCTCCCCTCTCATTCCTGGTCCTCAGCAAGCCTCTCCACTCATTCTTATACTGTACAATACACCAGCATGAACGAGCAGGTTCAGGGAAAAATTCTATCCTACTGCAGTACGGTTTCTGTATAAGCATATGTGATTGTATAACGTGTTGGCCTAATGTGTTACTATTCCTATATGTTTCCACTTTTTCCAGTTCAAGATGGCCACATCATTTTTAGTCCCCACCAAAGCTCCCCTCTCATTCTTGGTCACCAGCATTGCTCCCTTCTCAATATTGGTCCCCAGCAAGGCTCCCATTTCATTCTTGGCCCTCAGCATGGCTATCCTCTCATTCTTGGTTCCCAGCATGGCTTCCTCTCATTACTGGTCCCCAGCATGGCTACCCTCTCATTTCTAGTCACCAGCATGGCTCCTCTCTCATTTCTAGTCCTCAGCATAGCTTCGGCCTCATTCCTAGTCCCCAGCATAGTTCCCCTCTTATTGCTTTTCCCCAGCATCGCTCCAGGCTCATTCCTAGTATTCAGCATGGCTTCCCTCTCATTCCTAGCCTCCAGCATGGCTCCATTCTCATTCCTGGTCCAAAGCATGGCTACCCTTTCATTCCTTCTCCTCAGCATGGCTCCTCTCTCATTCTTGGTCCCCATCATGGCTTCCCTTTCATTCCTTGTCCCCAACATGGCTCCCCTCTCATTCATGGTCCTCAGCATGGCTCCCTTCTAATTCTTGTACAGTACAATGCACCAACATGGCTCTCCTCTCATCTTACCATGGTCGCCCTCATTCTTAGACCCCAGTCAGGCTCCACGCTTCATATCACCCCTCTGCGCTAACCTTTTTGATTTTTTTTCAGCTTGGCGAAGGGCTTGCTATAACCCGAAACATTGCACAAATGTATGTACTGTCAGTAATCAGTGGTACCATACGGATTATGTGTAATTCACCTAATAAATTCTATGTTAAGCATTTGAACCACTGGAGTGCTGTTACATTTATTTTTTCTCTGGATTGATGTCTTGATGGGAAGTAGTCATTTGGTACGTGCATCCACCCAAAGAATAATTGGAGAAGTCCTGCCTCGCCTCCTGTTTATTATTTGTAAGGCCCCAAAGGCTACAGAAGGGCGGACACAAGGAGCCCTCTCCTTCTCTCAAAACCCCTTTAGATGCCACTGTCACTATTGACCACGGCATCTAAGGGGTTAAATGGCCAGGATCAACTTTCAGGAACTGTTACTTGTGTATATCATGGGCATTAATGTGTTTAATTGCTGGCTGCATATTGTTACAATTTTATATTACTTGGGTCCAGAGTGCTGGGTGTGGGTCAGTCGGTGTATTGCCTAGCTGGAGAACAAAGCAGCATCCTGAATTCTGGGCCTGAGATCCTGTGTCATACACTACATATTGGCGACGAGGATGGCAAATTTTCTATATTTATCAGCAATTGGACCTTTTGATGTTTCTGGGGACCACACTAGTTTGTCACCGCTGTGGGACAAGTGGAAAAAAGTATTCTGTTGCCTCAAAATTTATGAAGACAATCACTACAATTAGCCCTTGAGGGACATCAAGGCATTGTGCGCTACAAACAACGGATATTTGAGAAAGTTTGGTGGTTATGAATTGATAAGGATGTGGAACGTATGGTCTCCTCATGTGGAACCTGTCAGCTGGTGGGCAGCAAACCCAAACCAGAACCAGTCGCGCATACAGTTTTACCTAATAGCATATACTTTTACCTAATGAGAAGAGCTGGCTATTGGTCTGTGTGATATCTGATCTGGACACGTTAAAGTAGTTGTGGATTATTATTCACGCTGGCAAGAGGTATTAATTCTCACTAAAGCAACTTCGTCAACTGTAAATGATGGCTGGGAGTGTATCTTTGCGTCCTGTGGATAAACCATAAATGTCAGAGATGGAAATGGTTAAATTGCTAACAACAGAGAATATAGTACCAGGATAGGACAAGAACCATGCAAGAGTTATTTTCAACATTTCAAATATTTGTCCACGTAGGTCGTTTGATCTATCAGTGTGCCAAACCCCTGATCTGGAACAGGACAGAAAATTTAGAAATCAGACGATCTTACAAGCACAGAGGAGTCGTAAAACTTTAACTGAACATTTCCATTTAGTTAATGCTGACTACATAATAATTTACTTGACCTGTTCTTAGCTCTAATAAAATAGCAGTTAACGTGTACAACTCTCGGGTAAGTACAAAAGAACAAACCATTACTGTTCTGTAGAATGACAAACTTGTTGACAAACGATATCCCTCAGCCAAACTGGAGACATGAACCTTTTTGTACAAAAAGTTTTAATCTGATAACACTACACTGCATAAGTACAGTGCTTCTGAGGGGGCTCATGGTGAGGAAGAGGTTATCCAGGGGAGGTGAGACAGTAGGCCTGCCTGTAATTGGCTTGGGTAGGCTCAGGTATCCTCACCCCAGTGTCAAAAAGTACCCCTAGAGTAGGCTAAGCCTCTTTAGTGCCCAGCTTTAATGTTGCCCACCATCCCCTGATTTGTTTTTGTGTTTGGCTGGTTTGTTGTTGTTGTTTTTCTTTTATTGTGATTTTGTGTTTATTGTCATTTTCTTGTGCTTTTGAGCTATATCATTTGATGTGTGAAGTCAAAACTGGTGGTTGACATTTGATGATATGGTGGAGTTCGAACCGCCCGACATCTATGGAACTGCATTGTTAGCGGGCAAAGGGGTGAGAAATTGTCCCGAGAATCATGGAAAAGGCATGGGGGTGACAACAAACACCAGCCCTTCTGTCTTAGGTGGCAAAACCACCATAATGGGAAGCCTATTTTGATCTTTGCTAACAGATCCGCTCTCTTCTTGACTCTATCCCTGCCATGGGTGAGTTATTGGGGTGGTCATTTTTGGGATCGGCCATAGAGGCAACTGCAGTCAAGTATAGGTCATTATTTGGAGATTAGAGAAAGAACGATCCCTGTTGTAGCCTCTGATCAAATATCATATGATGCAACTTGATAAGTGTTAGCCAATAAAAGGGGTTGTCTGAGTTTAGAAAAAAGGATATAATGTTATTTCCAGAAACAGTGTCACAATTGTCCATTCGTTTTGCCTGATATTTCAGCTCAGCCTCTTAAATAATTGGGGCTGTGCTGTAATACCATCTGTAGACCATAGACAAGCGTGGCGCTGTTTTTGGTAAAAAATAAATAAATAAAAGATTACTTTTTTCTAATCTCAAACTTGTACAGTACAAATATTTGGGTTTCTCAGTCATGTGCAAATATAAAATAGGGGGGCTACTGTATATAGAAAGGATGTTTTGTCTAAATTGATCTAAATATAGCTTGTAAAACGTGGAATTGTATCTCAAGTCGTAAGAATGGAAATTGGTCTTTATAGAATATTTACTTTATGACATTGCCCTCATACGGGGCTCAACATGAAACAGAAAAATGGTGGCACATTCTTTTTTTAACACGAATACTATTCCCCAAAAAATGAATTCCACTTAATAATTGTACCTATCCGTGGCATAGTTGATAAATTTGGTGGGGCAATTCCTTTAGGATTTTTTGGGATATGAATTATCACGTCAGGAGGATTTCCTATGGAAGACTGTGACATATCCCACTGCACCCGACCATTTAGAGAGGGTGGACACTGACTGCAGGCGCCATAGTTGGTTCGGCTCACAAAATAATGGCATATGCACCCCACACCACCCCCATTGCTTTGTTAATATAGTCACGGGTTTTCCACCCCTGTGTAGTGCTCAATGTTTTAGTCCAGATGTTTGGCCAATGGGAGTTTGCCAGCGTCTCCACCCCTCACCCCTTTTCTGGTTATGGGAGGGACAGCTCTTATATATGCACCTCTTCCCCTATAGCAGCCTCTTCCTCTCTGAACCTGGAGGCCATTTTCCCTGCTTATTATACTAAAGTTAGATGGCTATGGTTTTGCAAATTTGGACTATTGAAGGGTTCACGACACTGGAGTGTATTTTATGATTTATGAAACAATTTGCTCAAACTTGCTCAGGCCCCATGCACATGACCGTAATTTTGATCAGGAATCACGTGATTACGGCTAAGGCCGTGTGCAGGGGGCCTTACCCAATTTGTCTTTGTCATTTTGTGTCTTTCTTGATTTTAAGTCACAGCTGGCGGTATTTGAGAGAAATGCTGGTGATGTGAGGAGGAGATTATCGGCGGACTTGCCTGTTTGGAGCCGAAGGCCGGCATACCGCTTAATAGCTTGGAGATTTCAAGCACTTAATTTGCCTCAATACGGTTTATGTTTTGGAAATCAATAAAAGCTGTGGCCGACCACCACCCAGCAAAAACTAAATACGCTGCCTTGGTGTTATTTCAGGTGAATACAAGGCAGATGTATGCCCACATTATAAGGGGTTAGGGTCTACATGCCAGCAGTCATATCACCCCATTATTTAAAAAAAAAATATCATATTCCTACGATGCTATTCCATCTTGCAAAAAAACAAGGTATGCTTTAAAGGACGCACTTTTGGCATACGGCAGGTGAATGGGCGACCTATGGATATGTATGGTGTTTGTGGCAGGGACTTATTCTACTTGCAGAGATTCAGCTGGTAGGAAATCTTAAAGAGGATTTGTCACCTCTCCTGACAAGTCTGTTTTAGGAAATACCGTATTTTCTGCCTATAAGACGCACCTGACTCTAAGATGCACCCGTATTTTAGACAACAGAAAATAGGAAAAAATGTCATATTTTACTACTTTTACAAAGAAAAAACTAATGGTTAAAAAAAATATTTGTTCTGTTTCGCCACATTCTGAGAGCCATAACTTATATTTTTTTCATCATGTGAGCAGTGTTAGGGCTTATTGTTTCGGGACAAGCTGTAGTTTTTATCAGCACCATTTTTTGGTACATACAATTTTTTTATCATTTTTATTATATTCTTTTTAGCGCTATGGTGACCAAAAAACAACGATTCTGGGGTTTGAATTTTTTCTTTTTTTACCCCGTTCACCGTTCAAGTCAAATAATGCTATATTGTAATAGTTCGGACTTTTACGGACGCAGCGATACCAATTTTTAATTTTATTTTTTATATTGTGCTTGGGGAAAATGGGAAAAGTTTTTTTTTTTTTAACTTAATATATTTTTACACTCCTGAAAATGTATCTAATTTTTTTTTTTTTTTACAGATTTTATTAATTCCCCTACGGGACTTGAACCAGCAATCATTAGATTGCTCGTACAATACACTGTAATGCATGGATGAATTACGGAAACAGCGTAACTCGCTGAGCTACGCTGTTTCCATAACTCCCATTCTCTTCTATGGGGATACGGTGAAGCTTCCTTTTTATACTGTATTTTAGGCCTTAGAAAACAGATACTGCATTATACTGGTTGCTAAGGCTGCCCAGAGAGTCTATGATTTCAGACTACCACAAGCACTCTGCAGCTGTATGAGCAAGAAATAGTCTAAGACCCAGTGGAGTAGATAGAGGTGGTCACAGTTGCAACAAGGGCTCAATGTGTAGGTGGCCCACAGACATCCCTTCCACATCGAGCCCTTTAGTCTGGAGAAGGGCAGGCATGAGAAAGCTGGCCAGATAAGCGAGTGTGCAGCGTCACCCATAAGTCGTCTGGATTCTGAATTTAATGTTTTTGATATGAATTAATTTTTGGGTCTGATCTGGGGTGTGGATTAATGTTGAGGCCTGGTTTAGGGTCAGAATTATTTAGTCTCGCCTAGGGTATGATGCCTCCCATGCTCCATGTACATTTTTTACTTATGAGGCATTGTCTTAGCATGCTCTGATCATTTGCCAGGTTGGGCTGTGAGTTGACTTTTGGCAAAAGCTGTGCTTTTTTTTTAAGTGTGCCCTCTCCATAACTTTCCCATCGAGTAAATGCTCAGGGGGTTGGGCATGCAAATGTTTGCTATGGTGGTGCAGAGATTGTGATGGTGCCCTTGAGCAAGCCTAAAAAGTTTCTCTGCCCCTTATGAAGAGAACCAATACTATTGACGGTTGGAGGTTTCTGTTAAATCTTTTGCATTGGGGCCCAGGAGCTTCATTTTACTTCTCTGTAAAAGAGAGAGAAAAAACCACGGCGCCACATAGTGAAGTAGGTTAGGATAAGCTACTGGAGGAAGGAAGATACCATGCTCACCAGAAAGCCATAGGTAATGCGCGAAGAAACAGAGTCCACAGGTGCTGCTGCCAGATCCGGACCGGTGACCAGAGGTACCGCTGGTGTATAGTGGATAAATGTAGAAAAAGAGGGGATCTATATCGGCGCTCAATGGAGAAACAGTAGTCTCTAGAGAAACGAGTAGTCTCTTCTTTAGTTTAAATAGGTGCTTTATTGCAACGCGTTTCGACGCCGGACTGGCGTCTTCATCAGGCATAAAATTTTGGTTTAAAACATGCTGGTATATATATACAACACTGGATAATGATTGGCCCAGTTCAGATGGAGCAAAATTGGCAAGAAAACCGCCAAAACATGGCGGGTCAAAGTTCAAACAATTACCAAGCAAAATAATAGGAATAGTCAAATTGAATTGTGATTAGAATGGGAACATATAGTTAAAATGAATAAAACCTTGGGATATTAAAATACAGAACAGAAGATGTTTTGCATGATTTTTATAAGTCAAATGTTGTAACGGCACCGAGAAAGTAAATGTTTTAATTAAAGAGGTTCCTCTCATAATATGGTCGGCAAAGGTTTATTTTCCGTCAGTGGTACTGTAGCGTAGATGTGTTACTTTTATTCGGTGTTTTAATTGATACAGTAAATGGGGATTTGTTTAGGTCAATGCGGGTCGTAGTCATGGAGATCATTTAGACTACGGAAGCCGAGGCGGGCCAAAACCAGGTGGTGGACCGCATACGGTGGAGCGCATGGAGGAACGCAAAATGGCACGCAAACTCCAGGGGATCGTGTGAGATGTCATTAAGGAGAGAGTTGGACAGAACTATTGCTGAAGAGGTAAGTAGAGGTTTATATGAAAGAATTTTAATTCACAATATAGGTAGAAAGGGGGGGGGGTTTGTCGGCGACTAACGGTAAGTGTTAGTGTGAGTCAGAAGTTTTGAGTTGGGGCAATTCGAATGGTTTATTCACATATAGAGGTTGATTAGAAGATCTGAAGAAGACAATATTTTATTGTGTATGTGATCGGTAGGTTGTAATAAGGAAATCATGCAGGTGTATGTATGTGCGTCTTAGAGTGTTTACTAGACGGGTCAAGACATATCATAATTAAGAGGATTAATAGGATTAATAACTATTGGTAGGACTAATCCAAAGACGACTGAGATGTCGTTCAGGCCTCTGGGGTGTAATGTATCCATTTTAAATATCCAGAAATTCTCCCTTTGTTTCAACTTATTGAACCTGTTTGGGACATTGGGGTGAATATGTTCAATGGGAGTAATGCGGATTTCATTAAATTGGCATTTGTGTATTTGAGCAAAGTGGCGAGAAACACTGTGTTTTAAAAAAACAATTTTAATATTAAAACGGTGGTTATTAACCCGGGTCCGTAGGCATTGCGTAGTCCTGCCTATGTACTGTAGTTGACAGGGGCATTCGATCAGGTAGACGACATACGAGCTGCCGCAGTTGAGGAACGTTCTGATTGGAAAGTTTTCATCGGTAACTGAGGATGTGTATGTATGTTTGTTATGATTAATAATGTTACAGCATAAACAGCGTGGCCGACCGCATTTGTATGATCCTTTGAGATCCGAGAGGAAGTTAGTGTTGGGTATTAGATGTTTTTTGATTCTACTAGGAGCCAGGATATTTTTAAGGGTGGAAGACCGCCTGAAGGTGATACTCGGTTTTATGGGGACCAGGTCTTTCAAGAAAGGGTCATTTTTGATAATGTGCCAATGCTTACCTAAGATAGCTCTGATTGACTTATTACCTTTATTGTAGGTAGTAATAAAATTGGTATTGAAATTCTTACTAGGTCCAGGATTTCTAGGGGGCGGGTTTAGGCAGCAATCTTGTGTTAGTTCGGTGGCCTTCTGTCTAGCACCTTTTATTAATTTCAGAGGGAAGTGTTTGTCCTTAAATCGTTGCTCAAGGACATTGCACTCCTTGTGATAGTGAATGTCTGTGCTGCAGTTTTTTCTGATTCTTCTAAATTGTCCGAATGGTATGTTTTTCAACCAAGGGCGGTAATGGGCGCTTTTAAAATCGATGTAACTGTTAACATCTACTAATTTGAAATGTGTTTGGGTGATGAATTTATTGTAAATACTATCGTAACTAATTGTGAGGTCTAAGAAGTCAATGGAAATGGGAGAGAAGGTGTGCGTAAATGTTAATCCATACTCATTATTATTCAAAGTCTTGATGAAAAGGGAGGCTTCATCAATACTTCCTCTCCAAACCAGAAAGAGGTCGTCGATAAAGCGTCTGTATAATATTATATTGTCTTTGAATTGGTGTGAGCCATGAATGTGTGTTTTTTCAAATGATCCCATGTAAAGGTTTGCGTATGCTGGTGCAAACCTGGTGCCCATGGCGCATCCTTTAACCTGGTTGTAAAAATTATTGTTGAAGCTGAAAGTATTATGGTAGAGGATGAATTTAATGCAATTGATGCATTACGCTGTTTATGCTGTAACATTATTAATCATAACAAACACAAATACACATCCTCAGTTACCGATGAAAACTTTCCAATCAGAACGTTCCTCAACTGCGGCAGCTCGTATGTCGTCTACC